>NC_134404.1:220950099-221250099 GCF_038048845.1 Mixophyes fleayi
ATCAGGGTAGAGGGAGGGTGTGTTAGGTGGTCCTCTGTCCTGGTAGATCTCGTGCTGTGCTGTTTAGTTCTGTGCTGTGCTGTTTAGTTCTGTGCTGTGCTGTGCTGTGTTCTGCAGTATCAGTCCAGTGGTGCTGTGTGCTGTGCTCTGTCCTTCTGAGGTCAGTGGTGCTGCTGGGTCCTGTGCTGTGTCCTGTTCAGTCCAGTGGTGCTGTGTCCTGTGCTCTGTGCTTCTAAGGGCATAGTTATTTCCCCAATATTCCCCTGTGTTTAAAAAAATAAAAAAAAGTTATTTAAAAAAATACCAAAAACTAATTTAATTTTTTTTAATTACCACAAAATTTGCACAACCAATCCTGCAGTATAAGCCCATTGGTACTGCAATATTACCAAGTTCACACATTCAGCAGTATAAGTCCATTGGTACTGCAATATTACAAAGTTCACACATTCTGCAGTATCAGTCCAGTGGTGCTGTGTCCTGTGCTCTATCCTGCTGAGTTCCGTAGTGCTGCTGGGTCCTGTGCCGTGTCCTGTTCAGTCCAGTGGTGCTGTGTCCTGTGCTCTGTGCTTCTAAGGGCATAGTTATTTCCCCATTATTCCCAAGTTTTTAAAAAATAAAAAAGAAGTAAAAAAAAATTAAAAATTAAAAATTAAAAAAAAAATATATATTTATAACCAAATTTGCAAAACCAATTCAGCAGTATAAGTCCATTGGTACTGCAATATTACCAAGTTCACACATTCTGCAGTATCTTGTGCTACATATAATGGAGACCAAAAATTTGGAGGATAAAGTAGGGAAGATCAAGACCCACTTCCTCCTAATGCTGAAGCTGCTGCCACTAGTCATGACATAGACGATGAAATGCCATCAACGTCGTCTTCCAAGCCCGATGCCCAATCTCGTAGTACCGGGCATGTAAAATCCAAAAAGCCCAAGTTAAGAAAAAGTAGCAAAAAGAGAAACTTAAAATCATCTGAGGAGAAACGTAAAGTTGCCAATATGCCATTTACGACACGGAGTGGCAAGGAACGGCTTAGGCCCTGGCCCGTGTTCATGACTAGTGGTTCAGCTTCACCCACGGATCTTACACCTCCTCCCCCCCCACCCCCCCCCTACAAAAAATTGAAGAGAGTTATGCTGTCAGCAACAAAACAGCAAACAACTCTGCCTTCTAAAGAGAAATTATCACAAATCCACAAGGCGGGTCCAAGGATGTTGGTGGTTGTCAAGCCTGACCTTCCCATCACTGTACGGGAAGAGGTGGCTCGGGAGGAGGCTATTGATGATGTAGCTGGCGCTGTGGAGGAACTTGATGATGAGGATGGTGATGTGGTTATTGTAAATGAGGCACCAGGGGGGGAAACAGCTGATGTCCATGGGATGAAAAAGCCCATCGTCATGCCTGGTCAGAAGACCAAAAAATGCACCTCTTCGGTCTGGAGTTATTTTTATCCAAATCCAGACAACCAATGTATGGCCATATGTAGCTTATGTAAAGCTCAAATAAGCAGGGAGAAGGATCTTGCCCACCTAGGAACATCCTCCCTTATACGTCACCTGAATAACCTTCATAGTTCAGTGGTTAGTTCAGGAACTGGGGCTAGGACCCTCATCGGTACAGGGACACCTAAATCCCGTGGTCCAGTTGGATACACACCAGCAACACCCTCCTCGTCAACTTCCTCCACAATCTCCATCAGATTCAGTCCTGCAGCCCAAGTCAGCAGCCAGACTGAGTCCTCCTCAATACGGGATTCATCCGAGGAATCCTGCAGCGGTACGCCTACTACTGCCACTGCTGCTGTTGCTGCTGTTAGTCGGTCATCTTCCCAGAGGGGAAGTCGTAAGACCGCTAAGTCTTTCACAAAACAATTGACCGTCCAACAGTCGTTTGCCATGACCACAAAATACAATAGTAGTCACCCTATTGCAAAGCGTATAACTGCGGCTGTAACTGCAATGTTGGTGTTAGACGTGCGCCCGGTGTCCGCCATCAGTGGAGTGGGATTTAGAGGGTTGATGGAGGTATTGTGTCCCCGGTACCAAATTTACTACCGGGGCCACTCCACTGTGCAGTCCATATTTAGGTGTATCAGATATTAAACAACGGTGACAGTTGATGCCCAATTTTTTAATTATATTGTGGCCTCGGTACCAAATTGTGTACCGGGGCCACCACACTACGCAGTCCATACCCTTTTTTGGTGGAATTCTGACCCGTGGAGGTTTTTTAATTATATTGTGGCCTCGGTACCAAATTGTGTACCGGGGCCACAACACTACGCAGTCAAGATAGATAGATGCGTATCATAGATAAAGTACATTCAGTGGTGTGGGGCAAATTGAAAAATATTCAAAATGCACTGACATTATCAAAAACAAGAGGTTGTCACACGCTAAAACTCCAACATGTATATGATGGAGAGGATGGAGGAGCAGCCGTATGTGCAGTGTAATGCAGACCTGTTGAAGGTTTTTTATATATTTTATTGTGGTGCCCAGTGCCCACTCCTCTACGCAGTCCAGATACATTTATTGGTGCGAATCATAAAAGTTCAGGGTTTTTAATATATATTGTGGTGACCACTCCTCTACGCAGTCCAGGTACATTTATTGGTGCGAATCATACAAGTTGATGGTTTTCTTATTATATATATTGTGGTGACCCACTCCTCTACGCAGTCCAGATACATTTATTGGTGCGAATCATAAAAGTTCAGGGTTTTTAATATATATTGTGGTGACCCACTCCTCTACGCAGTCCAGGTACATTTATTGGTGCGAATCATACAAGTTCAGGGTTTTTAATATATATTGTGGTGACCCACTCCTCTACGCAGTCCAGGTACATTTATTGGTGCGAATCATAAAAGTTCAGGGTTTTTAATATATATTGTGGTGACCCACTCCTCTACGCAGTCCAGGTACATTTATTGGTGCGAATCATACAAGTTCAGGGTTTTTAATATATATTGTGGTGACCCACTCCTCTACGCAGTCCAGGTACATTTATTGGTGCGAATCATAAAAGTTCAGGGTTTTTAATATATATTGTGGTGACCCACTCCTCTACGCAGTCCAGGTACATTTATTGGTGCGAATCATACAAGTTCAGGGTTTTTAATATATATTGTGGTGACCCACTCCTCTACGCAGTCCAGGTACATTTATTGGTGCGAATCATACAAGTTGATGGTTTTCTTATTATATATATTGTGGTGACCCACTCCTCTACGCAGTCCAGGTACATTTATTGGTGCGAATCATACAAGTTGATGGTTTTCTTATTATATATATTGTGGTGACCCACTCCTCTACGCAGTCCAGATACATTTATTGGTGCGAATCATAAAAGTTCAGGGTTTTTAATATATATTGTGGTGACCCACTCCTCTACGCAGTCCAGGTACATTTATTGGTGCGAATCATACAAGTTCAGGGTTTTTAATATATATTGTGGTGACCCACTCCTCTACGCAGTCCAGGTACATTTATTGGTGCGAATCATACAAGTTGATGGTTTTCTTATTATATATATTGTGGTGACCCACTCCTCTACGCAGTCCAGGTACATTTATTGGTGCGAATCATACAAGTTGATGGTTTTCTTATTATATATATTGTGGTGACCCACTCCTCTACGCAGTCCAGATACATTTATTGGTGCGAATCATAAAAGTTCAGGGTTTTTAATATATATTGTGGTGACCCACTCCTCTACGCAGTCCAGGTACATTTATTGGTGCGAATCATACAAGTTCAGGGTTTTTAATATATATTGTGGTGACCCACTCCTCTACGCAGTCCAGGTACATTTATTGGTGCGAATCATACAAGTTCATGGTTTTTAATATATATTGTGGTGACCCACTCCTCTACGCAGTCCAGGTACATTTATTGGTGCGAATCATACAAGTTGATGGTTTTCTTATTATATATATTGTGGTGACCCACTCCTCTACGCAGTCCAGAAAGATACCTCGTTGCAACGTTTTGGACTAATAACTATATTGTGAGGTGTTCAGAATACACTGTAAATTAGTGGAAATGCTTGTTATTGAATGTTATTGAGGTTACTAATAGCATAGGAGTGAAAATAAGCCCAAAAACTTGATTTTTAAACTTTTTATGTTTTTTCCAAAAAAAATCCGAATCCAAAACCTTAAATCCGAACCGAGACCTTTCGTCAAGTGTTTTGCGAGACAAATCCGAACCCCAAAAATAATGAAAATCCGGATCCAAAACACAAAACACGAGACCTCAAAAGTCGCCGGTGCACATCCCTAGTGGCGACAGGGCTTAGTAACGTGATTCATAGTGAATTGTTTCACCCTGGCCTCACCTCAACCACTGTGTCCCCCTCCCCCCCCCCCCCCCCATAATAGACCGAAAATTGTGTCATTTAGCAGAGGTGGCAGGGATAAAGACTCAGTTGACTTGTTCATACCCCCCGGAACTCAGCAATAAGATGGGAGACCACAAATGTCTGCAACTATTCAATAAAATCATCACAGACGGACCATTAAATGGAATCAAGCATTGTATCTGCAGCCATTATGGAAATGATAATGTCTTATGAAGTTAGGCTAACTAAGAATGCAGAATGCAGTTATATAAAACAAAAAATAAATATTCATATGAATGGTGGCTGCTCCACTGCTCACAATCATTATGCTGTAAAACAAAAGGTGACATTATTAGTAATTGCGTCATAGTGTCCTAATGTCTGGCTAATTAAATTAATAAAGAAACTTCTAATCAAGGGCTGGCCAGCAAATTTTAACCCAGGGAAGATCGTTTTATCAGAATATTTGGAACATTTTAAAGAAACCAATTACCGGGTGCTCCGGTTTCCTCCCACACTCCAAAAACATACTGGTAGGTTAATTGGCACTATCAAAATTGACCCTAGTCTCTGTCTGTGTGTGTGTGTGTATATGTTAGGGAATTTAGACTGTAAGCCCCAATGGGGCAGGGACTGATGTGAGTTCTCTGTAAAGTGCTGCTGAATCAGTGGCGCTATCTAAATTAATGGTGATGATGTTGGGAGAGTCAAGTTATAGGCAAGAAAAGCGAGATGAAAAGCCAGAGGATTAATAACAGTGTGCATAGACAGGGTTCAATAGTTATTTGAAAAAATAGGGTACACCCTCTCTCAAATCTGTGTTATTACGTATCAGGACATAATTAACAATCATCTAGACCTTGTCAAGCCCTAAAATTTTATAAATCTATTCTCTCCTGATCTGAGGCAACTTCTAGCCCTGGGGCAAATACAAGCAAGTGAACCAGGCTTTTCAAAAGCATGTCTAATGTGGGTGTGGTTTATATAGACAATGAGATATATGAAAATGTATTACATAAAAGAGCTATCAAATACAACACCTACCGGCCCCATCTTACTAGTATTCAAAGCAGAGAGTATTCTAGTGACCTCTATACAATATACAGAACATTTTAGTGACCGAAAAACAATACATGGAGCATTCTAATAACTAATATACAATACAAGGAGCATTACAATCCTGAAAATATTCTAGTGACCTCTCTACAATACACATTATCATTTATATAAAATAGACAGCATCCTAGTGTCCAATTTACAATACATCATACATGCTATTGACCGGAAGGATGACTGCACCAATTCAGTGTTTTAAAAGGTCTTTATTCATGTGTCCTCTGCTCCAGGTTATATGCCAGTAATGGGCCTTTCTGAACTTCTACTCATCAATGACAGACAAGGGAGCTATTTTCCTCCACATACTCTGCACTTCAGAGAGGCTTCCAGGGAAAGTTTGCTTTTGACCTATCCCCTTTTCTCTCCTTTACACAGCAGGTAATTAAATTATGTTAACACAATTATAATTTATTTTAATATTTTAATGGACAGCTAATTGACAGGTTAAATACTTGATAGTATACTCAGCCTCAGGGGTGAAATCAGGAATTGTGAGGGCCAGTACAAATTAAACAAGCAGCACTCCCCCCTTCCCCCACAGTTCTGAAGTGCATGTGGGGGCAAGCTGAACTTGAAAAAAACGAAACAATATGCGCACTCTGGCAAATATCAGGTGAAAGAAAACCAAGTTTTCACATATGTGAAGATTAATGGTTGGGCTCTGCTCTTTGCCTCAAGCTGATTCTCATTGTCCTGAAAGTCTGTCGAGAGCAGTGTCGGACTGGGGCATGAAGGGCCCACCGGGGGACTGCAACGCTAGGGGCCCACCAGAGGGGGTGTAGCCAGCCACCATAGAGGCGAGACCAGACACTAGAGGGGGAGTGGTCAGCCCACGAAGGACAGCTAGCACCATAGTGTAGTATATAAAGAATGCAGTGTGTATATAAAGAGTACACATTCTTGACCTGCCCCTTAGATTGGGCAGAACAGTCACCAAAAATCGGGATTGTCCCACTAGACTCAGAACATTGGACAGACTGTCCTACCTGTTCTTGTCACTTTCACCACTTGTGGCTGCTGATTTCTTTAGTTGGGGCTTGTCTGGATCCTGGAATGTCGGGGGCCCTATTTGGAAAAATAAATGGGTACATTTAGATAATTCCAACCAGCAATGGCGTTAAATCAATAGGACCCACATCTAATACATAGGCTTTCCTCCAGCCCCAACATTAAAGTAATACTATTCCCATTTAATAAATAAATCTATTTCCCTCCCTCCAGACAGCCCCAGCAATAAATTAATAGCATTTACATATAATAAATATATCTATTTCCCGCAACCGTCACTACCATTAAATAATTCATATTCACATTTAATAAATAGACTTCATGCTCCTCAAACTCAGCCTCGCATTCAATTAATAGCGCCCAAACCACCCCATCTTAAATTAATAGTCCCCACTATAAAACTAAATTGCCCCACCATCACTCCACAAATAAAATAGCACCCTTTAGTTAGCCACCACCTACCATACACACATTACATTGCTACAAGCCCACTGTGCCATCGCACAAACATTACTGTGCCCCTTCATCACCATGCTGTGCCTCCTTATGATCACACTACGCCCTTCATGCTGCCTTTGCCCCCCCTTCTCCGGGCACCCCTTCATCACCCTGTGCCATCCTGCTTTGGTCCCCCTTCACACTCTGCCATGCTGCTCTGCCTCACATCTCCCACACTCAGCCTACCTCTGCTGCTCTCTCTCACATCTCCCACACTCAGCCTCCCTCTGCTGCAGCAGTTTCTCTGAAAATGATATTCAAATGATAGCAAGAACTAAATACAGTACATTTTCCTTATTTGTGGTGTAAATGGTGTTGGACTGGGGCTTGATGGGCCCACCAAGTAGACCAATGGTAGGGAGCCATGTAAAAACATGTGCCATCACAAGACATCAGTGTGCCACTGGAGAGGGCATGGACAGCCCATAGATGAGGCATGGTCAGCCTGTGGAAATGGTGTGACCAGGGTGAGACCAGCACTTAAGAAGAGCAACCCCAGAATTATCATCAGGGAAATATGTAATTAAGTGCTAAAAAATATTAGAGTAGAAACAGCTAGATGAAGGAGCTAGCTACCTACATTGCAACCCCTTACTCTCCCTACTGCCTGCCCTTAAGGCCCTCATGGTTCCCAGCAGGCACTGTCTGGCAGAGAGAGATAGTGAAGCGTTGGGATGCTTGGTTGTAATAAAGTAAATTGCAGCCATCAAGGAGGAACCACTGAGCTCCGGTTTGGGGCAGGCTGACACACACTGGAGTGTGACTGCACTGTCTGCATAATTCTATGGTGACTGCTGCCCAAATTATCCTGTCACTGATAGCATGATTCAGCGGCTATATAGACACTTGATTCCCCTCCCGTGCCCATACAACAGTATGTAGGGCAACAATTCAACATTTAGCTGCCATTCTCCTACTCGTAGCAAAATGGCTTCCTAAACTTTTCTATTGTTTTTGTTCTTACTTAATTTTACAGTTGCAACACTACATACACACTATGGGCCTGAGTCATTACGGAGAGCAAAGCATAAAAAAGGAGTAACTTTCCACCTGGGCAAAACCATGCAGCATTGGAGGGGGAGGTAAATTTAAAATGTGGGGACAGATTAATAGTTGGGGTAGGGCATGACCTAGATCGACTTTACATTTCAGTGTAAATATAAAACTAAGAAGTATTTGTGTGCTAGATGAAAAAACAGCCAGTATTTAACTTATGTGCAAAATAATAAACTAATTTGCACCCCTTGCATTGTAACATGGTTTGCCCGGAGAACATTTACTCCTTTATTCCCCTTACTTTCTTTAATGAATCAGGCCCTGTGTTTGCTCCTTACTCCTCCACCCTCCCTTAGGATGTAAGATCGCATGAGCAGGGCCCCTCTCCCCTCCTGTCTCCATACCTACTCTTCTGCTCCGCCCTCGCTCCATATGTCTGCCTGGAGTTTCTGAAGCATTGGTACTTAGTGTTTATTGTTCTGTAATGTTTTACCCTGTATGGTCTACTGTTTGTACTATGTAAGGCGCTGCGAAAACCTTGTGGCGCCTAACAAATAAATGATAATAATAATAATAATAATAATAATACTCCTCGCCACACTCAGTTTGGCAAGGGGGCATGCAACTTGGAGAATGCGGTTGAAGGAGGAGGCCTGATGACTCTGACTCTGACTCTCTATAGTGGTCAGGGCCCACAGGCAGCATGGAACATTGTGACTTTCTCTGGTAACCTGGTTTACCAGTCTAACACTGGGTGTAAGGTTGTAAATATGTTGGAGCAAAGCAATGATGCACTTGTAGTAACATGTTGTTAAATGAAAGATATTTAGATTTTCTATTAGAATGTATTCCATGGAAGTTTAGCTCATCTTTGTTTAGCAGTCCGTGTGCAGTCAATAGTTTAAATATCATTCTGCAGTCAGAAATCACATGCTTAGACAAGAAATACAAGTTACATGTTAATAATCTCTTTCCCAGCAAATTCAGACACATAATTATTTGTGATATTAAGTATGTTATAACTAAATAACAGAGAGAGCAATATACAGTATGAAGTAGTTTAAAGAGAATGTCACTGTGTATCGTAATATTACTCATACATTACTCATACATTGCTAAGAATATCATAAACATAGGATACGAGATTAATCTTAAATAAAGCATGGAAATAATATCTATTAAGCACAGCGTGTTACAGTTAAGATTGATTTGTATTATCTATTGGATGCTATTTAGTAGTATGTTACCATATATAAACAGCTATAGTTGTTTGATATGGGAACGCTGACTTCCAGCAACTATACAGCAGAAAATAATTCCTGTACATGATTAACTCAGGTATCACCATCTGAAAGCATTCATAACATGATTCGAAAAATTGACATGTATTGTCTTAGAGGGCAGAGATACCGAATCCTGGACCACCAATTTGTAAACCATGAACTTTCATACATTTTTGAGGTGGCCCAAGTTATATACAAATGTTGGACAGGTCAAGTTGCTGAAATCTCTCTAACAATAGTATACAATGTCATATTGGACTGTAATAGAACATGTCATTAATAGATAAACTTGCTATGTAGCTGGTCGATGTGATATTATTAAACCATTTTATTCTTGTGGATACATACTGCACATGGCTTTACCACAGTACAAACAAAGCACTTCTTATGTGGTTTATTCCCACTTCTATTATTTGTTCCTGTATTAATACCATGACAATGTTTGTGTGAATTATTGTGAAGCACTGTAGAATAAATTAGTTTAATTCAAAGCACAAGCTAAGACTAATTTAATAAAATAAAAAACCAAAACAGACAGATGATAACAATCGATATAGCCATGTAATTTTTTTGAACTGTGTATGAGCTAGCTTTTCAAAATAATATTTATGTGAAATGCCCCTTCAATGCAAAAGTCCTTGATTAAACTTCTAAGCTATGTGTGGATTGATAAAAAATTTTTAGTTTTGCAGGTCAGTGCAAAAACAAGATTCTATTTTGCCAAGCAAGATCTTTGAAATGAGGTACAGAGGGCGGTAAGAGTGAATTTTTAGGGGCATTTCTTTCTTTGCATAAGGCCCACTTCTAGTTTGCTGAGGCATCTCCTGAGATCAGAAAATAGACATGTACCTTGAAGTTAGCTTGGTGAACCACTAGAGATATTGTTGTACTACCAATGTGTTTTGCATCAAGGGCAAATGAAGATATGTTGTAAGCCGAAGGGTTTTCCTAGCTTTTCTTTTGCACAATCATGTTTTTAGGTCCAGCAGAGTGGTTTGATTGTGAGAAATTATATTCTATAATTGTACACTAGTTAATTACTAGTTAAGTAGTTGTCTATTATAAAGCAGAGATTAAGGGGCGGATTCAATTGTCCATGATGTTCCTAGTAGGATGCGATTTTTACCATTACTACAGTAAAAAGACTTTTCGCTGACTTTCTGGAGGCATCTCGCGATGATATTTTGCCATTTGAATTCCCCCCTAAGACTAAACGGGAGCAGCTGGCACCTGGGTAATGTGACCTACCTCTGCACAGTGTACGGAGGTCATACAGCACAACCAATCAGAGAAGAAGGAGGAGTTAGTACATTGCATCCTGCACCATGTTCTTCCTTTCCTTCCTCTATCACTCAAATGTGCAGGTAAGTGTGGGAAGGACTGAGTGGTATGTGGTGAGGTCTGAGTGGCAGTGAGGGACATGTGGGGAGGTCTGAGTGGCATGTGGGAGAGTTTTGGAGTACATGTGGGATCTGAGGGCATGTGGAACTATATACACCAAACGGCTTATATTCTCCCTCTGCACATTCACCTTCTACCTCTTAAAATAAAGATAACTACTTAAATACTTGAAATAAGAAACAAACACAGATTTCAATTCTGGAACACTAAGGTCACAATTTTAATTGTATAATTGGTGGTGGCAAAGAAACTAATCCAAGTTCAACTAACCAGCTAATACTACACAAACAAACATAGGGATGGCTAACCGGTCCAGAACATAGAATAAAGTTAACCATGTCAGAGAGACTACACCCCTCTGGCCTCAATGGGCACGTTTGCTGAAACGATACCGAAGGCCTTCACAGACATATCGTGAGAGGGTGGAATGGAGGCCTTTCCTGAAGCAAAAGAGGGAGAACTTTTTGTTCTTTGATGCTATAAAGGCTTGTTTGCCCCTCCCAGTGACCTGTACCTAAGTCTTTGCACCCTATGTGAATCAATAACCGATATGAAGGCCCTTCATCTAAGGAAAAATAAGGTAAATCCTTTCATGCCTTCATACCTCTAAATATGCTCCTTCATTTCCAAAATTAACTCCCCCTGTTGCACAACATGTCTCAGACAAGAGGCAAAATTGCACCCTCCGGCTGGACTTATTGAAGCCCACTGTAAATATTAAAAGTTAATGGCATAAGACCATATATATAAGATCATATAATAGATCTGCTTTTATTGGTGATGTGAAATAGATAAGGCAATCTGCATTACATAGAATATATAAGGACTTGCTGAGTTGCAGTAAAACAGTGCCACAGTCATGGGGGAAATTGTTTTTAAAGACCCTCAGTAGATCCTTGTAATGGAAATGTTCCAAAGTGCTTGCATTTATTTCTGCAAATTATCATCATCATCATCATCATTTATTTATATGCCGCCAGCAATTCCGTAGCTCTTTACAATAGGGAACATACAGTAATAAAACAATACTGGGTAATACATACAGACAGACAGGTAAGATATAAGTTACATACTTTTGTTTCATTACTAACAATCTATTACCAGTTATGAAAACCTTATGGCCCTACAGCTACCCACAAACAAAGCCATATATGCCTGTTCCTCAATATTTGGGGAGCTGCTTCTATCTAACAGGCACTAGGGCAATATGGCCAATCCATTCCCATTGTGACAACCAATTCAAATATATTATTGATGATGATCTGTGTTAAAAAGAAAAGTACATGAGGGTCATATGAGCATGAGTCCATTTAGTAGGTTCTGTAATGAAAAAACCTCTCTCCTCATAGTTACAAAACCAGCAAAGGTGGTAACTTCCCATAGTTATTAACAGACTAAAAGCTGGCCAAATACTCAAGTTAATAATTCAGAGTTGTTATACAACTTTCACACTGCCAACCTGGCTATATCCGGGGTTTATGAACCTGGGAAATTGCCGAGTGACAGTACAGGACACCCCGGCAAATTCCCAGGTAGACCATGTTCACACTGAACAAGAGTCTGCCTGGGACTCCATGGCAAGATCACAAGAGGAGCTTTGACTGGCTTCTCTTGTGATTTATTTTTTTTTTTAACCTTTCAATAGCTTTTGGTGAGACACAGGTTGAAAAACCCGGGTCTCACTGTTCAGACTGGAGGCTACCCGGGTCGGACCCGGGAATAACCCTTCAAAAGACCTGGCTCTAATTCCTGGGTTATCCGACCCGGGTATATGCCCCTGGGTCGTCGGGCTACCCCTGGCAATAACCCGGGTTTTTGAGGCAGTGTGAATGGGGTATTAGTAACACAATGGATCTTGTGCCCAGTACTACACCATACCTCAGCAATATGCGGCTATGCATGCATACTTCAAAAATGGGTGCACATGGACATCTCCTAAGTCTAATAATTACAATAGGCGATCTCACCCTAGTGAAGAAAAAAATTATAATTAAGCAAAATGCTAGACTGTGAAATTATAACGTTCCTTGAATGATATATGATTTATCCTCAGCAATGGAAGCAAAATAGCAACACCTGGTCATATTTTCATAAGGAGAAATTCAGGAGTGGAGAGGGGAGCAAATGGCATGGGGAAAACGGAAGGAGCAGGACAATGAACGGGGGAGAGCTGAAAGTTGGATTGGAAAATGAAATGCTATAGTTACCAGTCCTAGCAACAGATACTTATCCCTGTGATTGCTGGAAGCAAAAAAGTGAGAACGTACTGTTCTTGGGTGATGTAAAGGCTTGTTTGTCACTCTCAGTGGCAGCAGCCTATTGGATCTAATTTCAAAACAAGCCAGGGAAGAGGGCTGGTGGGAGGGAGGTGGAACAGCGTGAATTGCATAATTTTGGCCATAATGTCAGGAGAGAGGCCCAAAATGACACGATTCGCTGCAAACTCCATCATCACATATCTATAAGGCAATCACATCTCATTCACATTTACATCTCTCCATCATGCACCTACTCAATTTATAGTCTCTCCTATTTACTGTCACCATACTTCTCTGCAAACTCCTTTTCTTTCTCCATCCTCCTATTCCTCCCTCCCAGATTATGACTTCCTTTCACTACTTTCCTCCTCGCTATGTATTGTTTTATCTCCTGCACACACCACACTCACTAGCCTACATAAACAAAAATAAACCTCATAACCACAAATTATCCTCACATGTCCTTCTTCTCACCCTGCTCCTTCTCATGGCTGCTGATGATATCTCGCCTAACCCTGGGCCCCGTACAATCCCCATTATCTTCTCACACTCCTTGCTCCACCCTATACCTTTCCATCCATCCCATACTTCCAATCCCACCAAACTTATCCACATATCTCCATTACCCTCTCTTTCCTTTGCCTGTGCAATATGGAATGCCAGATCTGTTTGTAACAAACTTACATCCATCCATGATCTATTCATTTTTAAATCCCTCAACTCCTTGGCATTACAGAAACTTGGCTCCTCTGACACTACATCTTCTGCAGCTCTCTCCTATGGGGTGCTCTCCCTCAGCCACACTTCTAGACCTGGAAACAGACAAGGTGGTGGAGTAGGCATTCTACTCTACTCTTCAAGCTGCACCTTCCAAGTCATACCCTCTGAACACTCCCTCTCATTCCCTTCCTTTAAAGTCCACACTATCCGTCTATTTTATCCTCTCCACCTTCGTGTTGCTGTCATTTATCACCCCCAGGTCCAGTTTCCCAATTTCTTGACAACTTTGTGGCCTGGCTCACTTATTTCCTATCCTTTCACCTGCCTACACTCATACTAGGTGATTTCAACATTCCCATTGATAATCCCACTATCTCTTCTGCCACTAAACTTCTTTCACTTACTTCCTCCTTTGTCTCTCCCAATGGACCTCATCTCCCACCCAATGTGAAGGGCATTCCCTTGACCTTGTCTTCTCCCGCTACTGCTCCATCTCTAGTTTCTCCAATTTAACCTTCCCACTCTCCGAACACCACCTCTTTCCTTCAGCCTCACCTTACCTCATGCCCTTCCCCATGCACCCAGATACACACATACACAATAAAACCTAAGTACTCTTAACCCAATCCACTTCTCATTTTCACTGAAACAGCTATTTTCTCCAATGACTGCACTGTCTTGTCCTAATCAGGCTGCCTCTTTCTATAACAAAATACTCACTTCAGCCCTAGACAATGCAGCTCCAGTTACTACATATAGTCTCCGACGATCCAAACCCCAGCCATGGCACAACAAACAGACCCGCTACCTGCAAAAGTGCTTCCACACTGCAAAGCACCACTGGAGGAAATCTCGTTCCTTTCGCAATTTCCTCCACTACAAATTCATCCTTTCATCTTACAGCACTGCCCTTTCAATTGCCAAACAAACATTCTTCAAATCTCTAATATTCACCCAGTCTTCTAACCCACATGACTTCTTTGCCACCTTCAACTCACTTCTCTGCCCACCTGCACCTCCTCCTTCTTCCCTTACTGCTCATGATTTTGCCACCTATTTCAATGACAAAATTGACACCGTTCGACAAGATATTTCCTCATGCCAAAATCCATACTCTACCCACCTTTACCTACAAATAATACAAATAATAAGATGGACAGGATGGACAGGAAGTGGGAGTATGGCCTGCTCCCCTGGGAGTCCTTCCCGGAATGTAGGAGTCTCCTGGACATTCCGGGAGAGTGGACAAGTAAGCTGCCCGCTATGATATGTGATGACAGCAGCACGCCACACTTTGTGGTATGTCCATGTGTACAATGCCTTTAAAAGCCCAAGCCCAGCACTCGGCTATCTCTCATCC
This sequence comes from Mixophyes fleayi, assembly GCF_038048845.1. Lineage (NCBI taxonomy): Eukaryota > Metazoa > Chordata > Amphibia > Anura > Limnodynastidae > Mixophyes > Mixophyes fleayi. Next base: position 220,965,091 of record NC_134404.1, read on the forward strand.
CCTTGATGACAAACAATTTGTGGCTCCAACAAGCAAGTCTCTGTTGACGCTCTCGACACGACCACCAGGGACCACTCTCTCCATACACCCTTAGCAATAAGCACATACAGAGGAAAGACACTGACTATATATAAATAGGAGGAGTAGCAACCTTAGGAAAATACATACACACAAAGAGGAGAAGCATGAAATGGTAACTACACATACTAGGAAAAGCAAAAAGCATCAGCTAGAAAAGGCAGCATACTAAGAAGAGCAGCATGCAAGAAAGAGCAGCACACTTGGAAAGATAGCACACTACAAAAAGCAGGAAAAGTATGTATACAAAAAGTGGCAAAGAGGAAAAGCAATTCATAGAAAATAAACATGGAAGGATAGCAACACAGATATCAACATTCATATAAAACAGACACGCAAGTCAGAATGACAGTATGCATAAACTAAATGAACAGCATACTGTATTTTGGGGGAAACTGTTATCTCCCTTGTAGAACTGTATTACAATTTATGTGTTTAAGTCTTTATGAGGTCTATTTATAAAGATCTAGCAACCTTTCCGATTTTCTAATCGGAATTATTATTATCGCTTATTATGGTGATAGACCTATTGTGATAGACCTATTGCCATAATTTGCTATTTAAAATGGGTTTACTTATCACTTGGCAGAGCCAGTCTCAGGGAATATGCACATGCATGACCCAGATAACCCAGGCTTGGCCTTTCAGTTCCACTTAAGGAATGTAAAAAAAATAATTTTAAATATTTAAATAAAATAAATACAAATATTACCCATTGAATAAAAAGCTTTATTCTAAGTATAAAGCATAATTTCATTTATATTTTTCTGCTATCACAATCATGAGATGAGAGGGATTGTAGCGGTACTTGAAACTTTTCTACATGTTCTTGAAATTATCTTGTGAATAAAATATATTCTGTCTTGTATGTCTGCTCTATGATTCTGGGTTACCTATGGCTATAGGTATATGCAATACAGGGCAGTATTTATACAAGGACTTTGAGGGGTCTATTTGAATTTTGACATCTCTTATCGACACTATTTGCAGCAATGAGACATGTAATAACAGAGATGTAATAACAGCTGCTCCGATGAGCAGCTGTCCCTGTGAATGGTAAAATCTACACTTTAGCCTCTGATCGCAGCAGCAAAAGTGTATTTCTGGATTCTGTCTCAGTCTACTCTCTGCGCCATTAAGGTTTTGCATGTGCACAAACGTTGGACTGGAGGGGTGGCCTCTCCGGCTAGTCTTCCACTAAAGGGTGAGAGTTGTTAACGTTACCTAAAGATGGTGACTTTTTGGAGCAGTTCCCATAGACGACATGGGGACTGCGGTAGTGAGAGATCATTTTTTGAATGTTGCTGATATCTGTGATATCTCCTGTGTTATACTGTTTTAACAAGGCCCACATACTAAAATTTGCCTTAATTCTGCAGAAACAACGGTTTCAGCAGGATTTAAGGCCAAATAATATTGGAACCTGAGTGTGGTTAGCAGAGAGGGTTTTGTGTGTTCAGTGGCAGAAAGGATTAGAGTAGGTGTTGGTGTAAATAGCACAAGGAGGAATATAACAAATAATGAATATTAAAGCATCATTCATCTTGTTTCACAGCTACAAATTCATTTTACTAAAGTATTAAACCTTGCTCATTATTACAGGTTCAAATTTCCAGTGTAAAAAGAAACCAGTGATCCTTTCATTTACATTTAGTTGATAGGTGTGTCTCAAAAGCTGAAGTACAACAGTTTTTAGAAGAATCATTCACTAGTATATGAATGCAGGGTGTGGTGACATGTCTCATTGTTGACCAACCCAACACATATCATTAGTGCAGAGGTGAGGCATGTAGTGACTAAATGACACACTAGCAGCTTTAAAATAAAATACCTTGTTGAAGCAAAATATACTCCCAGGAATGAGAAAACTTATTTTACTAAAAATATCAATTTACTTTCCAGCTGTCAGTATTTTGCCCCTCTACTAGGTCTTTTTTGTAGATACTACCAAAAGTTATTCTTGCTTAGAAATTGCTTAAAATTCCAATTACCCTGGCTGGGCTAATAGTTATTTTTTGACAATGGCATTGTAACTGCTTTACACATTAATTAAACAAAGTCTGAGAAAGAGAGAAAAATGACAGTTCATTGATTTTGGATTGTTTACTTTTATTTTTTGCACTAAACTATGTCTTTGTCAACCACTGAGGAGTGATAAAAAGCTGATTAGAAAATCCCTTAGTTATTTTATTAGAGCTGATTATATACGGTGCAGGTTTAAATAAACTCAGGTAGCTGGAATATTATCCGCCGAGTGGATTCTGACAGCAACTTTCTATCATCTGAATTGAGTTGTGCCTACTGTTGCTGTGAGTGTTGAGATTAATCTAGTTGAAAGTACAGTGTACAGTAAGGTTATGCAGGTCCTACTATCTCCTCTGAAGGTAAAGTATTGATGGAGAAAGAATACACCTCAGGTGCATTACATGGATCCAATAGATTTTTGTCAATAGACTTTCCTGCAGAGGTCACAGATAGATCAGAGATTGTCCTACTCTGACAACCCAAATTTATCTGTACCTACTGTGCAGTTACTGTCCTACTAAAGGTGCACTTCCATATAGCTATGGGATTTGTTCCTGCTCACAACTTTTGAATGGCTAAAACAAGAAGTAAGGGATAGCAAGGAGATTGTGGGTTCTGATTGGTCCTCCCTTTCACACTGCCCTCCAGAGCATCACACAATCCAAGTTTTCGGTGATAAGAACAGCTGTACAGAGTTGTGCAGAATTTTTCACCCTACCTGTAAGTGGTAGAAAAAGGAAGGAAGAATAATGGTCATTAGGTGATGCTGATGTAACTGCTAATAGCTCACTGTAGGATACTAACAGTATTGGCAGAAGATGTTTCAGTCTTTGCAGAAGGTGACTGCTATGAAGACATACCCCCTGCATATCTCATTCTTTCTAAACCACTTCTCCCCCAAACCTCAATGCTACCTTCTTACACCTTCCTGTTCTATCCCTCTGAAGAACAGTGCTCTATGTTCACTGAGGCTACAGGAGCAAGTCCACACAGGCAACCTTCCCTGCAGGTCTAGATCAGTTGCCTGTATGTTCTTTAAATCTCCAAGTGACAGTAAAATAGTAGACATGCCAGTTAAGCAAAATCAAGAGACATGAAACTACTACTGATTTTTCTTGGATGAGTCATTGATGATACTTTTGTAAATAGTCTGGAGACTGAGCTTGTCATTAAGTATGATATACTAGGACTCAGGGCAAATTAATGAGTAACTAGATACTATGTGGTTTCAGAATGGTGAATATTATTCAGTATATCAATTAAATCTAGGTTTGGTATAATATTTATCTAGGCACATTATCTATAGTAGTCTCACACAGGCAACAGGATAGGATAAAGTCTGGCTATTAGTGCAATACATTGGTATTTTTGCATTTTCCATATGATTTCTAATTGTGTTATAAGGAAATAAATGTATTTGTAGAGGGGCTTTCAGTGCATGTTTGAGAGGAGCTGTAACACACGCCAGTGAAACAGCTAATCTGAAGCACTACCATTTTTCTGATCTTCATTTATTACTTCCGTACTTTATTACTAAACATATATTTTAAGGGAAAGAGGATGGGAGGGAGAGAGAGAGAGAACAGAAGGGACCTCCTAGGTCTGCTCATGGCTGGCTGTTCTATATAAACAAACTCCTTGTTCCCCACAGAAATGTCTCTACCCAGAAAAAAACAGAGAATAATTTCACATTTACTTTCCTACACACTTTTTAGGTTAGTGTCCCTTTAAGTTGGTTAGTGCAGTGAGATCTTTTAATCTTAAGTGTTGTAGCATCATGGGTGGGTAAAAAATACATGGGCCTTTTTTTAATGAGGTACAGCCCAGCCTAGTGTTGGAGTAGAAGATGGGCATCTGCTACTGGACTGTCCATAAATGTCTTGTTGACTAACAGGAAAAATTCAAGTAAGTGATAATGATACTGTGGGGGATGAAGGAGTGCTGATTTACTTATTTGTGGCCCTGCATAATGTTTTAATTGCCTTACCTTTCTTTAATTGTCAGAAGAGTTCTACAAAAGTATATAGAAGCTGCTCACTTTGATCAGCCACATACTTATGAAAATTTTCTACCCATCACAACTCCCTGATTGGGATCAATGCCTTTTGGCAGCAACCTTAGCTGATGTACCATGTACCTCTTTCAAGTGTAAGAATAAACAAATGTTTCTTGGTGTCTAAATCAACGTGTTCATTTTATGTGTTTAGTTCCATTGTAAAGCTGAATTACTCCCTATCTGCAGAGAACATTTAAGTTTACCACTTTAAAAAGGCTCCTCCAAATTCAGCTTTCTTATTTATGGAAGGGTGCAAATTGGTTCTTGTTTTTTCATTACTGGGTGTTTTATTAAGGTCAAAATCTGCAACTCTAGCTTCAAAATAAGGTCTCAATTTTGTTACCATTTTGTTGTATGCCTGATACCTCCATTGTGCAACAGTTTATTTTCCCCAGAAATCTGAAATATAATTTAAAATGAAAGATGAATCCATGATTAAGTAAATTCTTTTGTGTTTTCACCTTACTCCACCCAGTGTAAATTCCTGAAAAACTGGTTCTGAGTACAGACACTCACTCAGTCACAACTTAATTGCTAATTTAATCTGTGCTATGCACAGTAACCTGTGTAATGTAGAATGCAAAATACAAGCATATTATTTTAGCCGTCATGTCTAAGGAGTATATTTTTTATGTGCCAGCAAACAGCACCTGGGCAAATGATTCTGTGAACGATTGAAATGGTACTTGTCACGTAACTAAGGGTGGAGTAGCTTACTGGTTTCTGCGCTGCTCAGCAAAGAGGTGCGGAATCTAATATGTCCCAGGTCTTCGCCAGGGACCCTCGCAAGGGAGTATGGACTTTGCTGCGGGAGACACACAGGTCGCGGTCCTCAGAGAGAGCAACCAGTGTAGAGTAGATGGAAGAGGAGTCAGGCGTCCGGATCAAGCCATGCAAGTAAGGTGGTGCCAGAAGAAGAATCCGTAAGCGAAGTCAGATAATGAAGGCGGGTCAGGTACGCTAAGCACAGGAGACTGGAGCGAGGTCAATAACGTAGCCGGGTCATACACAGGAATACTTGGAAGGCAGAAGGGTAGGTCAGACAACGAAGCCGGGTCATACTCAGGAAGGCACTAGGAGATAGTATCGCTGGAACGCTGGAGTAAAGGGAACCAATTACTCTGACACTCATTAGGTGCCAGAGCCGGATTTGAATAGGGAAGGGGGGCAGTCCTAACTATTGGCGGTGGTGACGCTGAACACCACCGCCAGCATCTAAAAGGAGCGGGACACGTCGCTGACGGTCGACCGGAAGTGCGTCTGGTTGCCTAGCAACCAGACGCTTGAGAGCGGAAGCAGGCGCCTGTCACTGTGCAGGAGATGTGGCACGGGGACGGCGCCTGACAGTACTGGTATGTGCCACAATATTTCAGTTGCTTTGGATAGAGTTACGCTGAAGATGCACAAAAAACTCTGCTTTTTTGTGGACCCCATCTCCTTAGGAAATACAGTCCCATGCTATCCAACCTGGGGTTGATTGTCATTATGGCAGGGGACCCAGCACTATGGGTTTCTCTGCTATAGTGCCACCAGCCCTGGCTGGCAAAGCCTAGTGCTGGTACTTGTTAAATTGGGGGGACCCCACGCTTTTTGGCCTTCAATTTTGCTAGTATCAGCCTATGCTGGCAGCACTAGGGTTAAGCTGTTTGGGGGGAGGGGGAACGCTTTTTTTTATGTACTGACGTTATTTTTTTACTGTGTTATTCACTGTATTATGCTGGTGGATCCGGCGGATTTATTGTCCACGGGTACAGCAGCTGGCAGTGACATTGCCGATTGAATGTCAACATTGTGACTGTTCACTTACAAACTGTCAAGAGTCACAATGTCAACATTTTAACCACGTAGACACACTGACCCTGTTGTCATTTCTGACTATCTGCATTATGATGTCGACAGTCTGACGATCGACAGGTTCAGTGTCGACAGATCATACACAACCCATTTCAAAATCCATTATGGCACTGAAGTGTGAATCTTTAGGACTTGTGCAATTCTGTAATGTGTGATAAACAAATAAATGTAACATTTGAAAGAGAAAAAAGGACGCGATAAATGTAATGATATAATAAATATTTGTACTTGATGAATGTAGGTGGGACATCAGGGTAGCTCCTCCCATGATGCAAGGTGAGAACACATAGTTCCCAACTGTCCCTAATTTTGATTTATTTCTGTAGATTTCCCTGTTTTTAGAATTGACCATCAGTAAAGTCCCTCTTAATCTGCAATGTGAATTTAAATTTTAACATCTATTCCTATTTGCTAGGCTTTATAAATTAATATTTATTATAGAATCATATTTACAATGCAAAAAAGTGCATTGGATTTGAATTCAGTAAATATGGCATGATGTCACTGGTTGCTTTGCAGAATGACACAAGTCTCCTGCGCTCTATCTAATAGATATGTGTTTAGCCATATTTTCATTTCAACAAGAGCAGCCATTACTAAAAAATGGAAGGATCCAGTTGCCCATACTATTGCTAAGATAATATGTAAACTGGAAACTATGGGAGTACCATATTCAACTTCTGCATCGTCAGTCATTATTAAGTGGTCCAAATGACATGAATTTGTTACGGGCGGAGAAGGTTCCACATTGATAGACACAAAGCTTAAATAAATCACCACTACATCATGAAACTATATGATTTTTATCTGACACAGCTGTACATAACTTGTAATAGGTATAATATTGCACTATACTCGCAAATGCATATAATTATAACTGTCCTCTCCCTGTTTTTTTTCCTCTATTGTCATTCCTGTCGTTATTCCCCTGTTTGCTTTCTGTACCCCTATTTTTCAAAGATATTCCTTCAATAAAAACTGCCTTGTTAGGATCAATGTATACATTCACTTAAAATTCATTTCAAATAAATATACAAATCAGTAAACAACACTTTACTCTCTGCTCATCATAATAGCTCTAACCCATGAAAAGTTGATATTACAGAACAGAGTTAAGTCCGTACAAAATGCCCATTTTCTAACTTTGCCTCCAGTCAAGCATATTTGCAGATCTGAAGACAGACTCATAGAACCAACAATCTCCAGTAGGAGGTTGTTGATTTGGAACACAGGCAAGCAGTAGTAAGTAGTTGTAACTTTTAGTAACCTAAATAAACCATCTCTCAACCCAGCCTCTCTCTACAACTACTTTCCTATTTCTCTCCTCCCCCCTGCCTCCGAACTACTTGAGCAACTTGTGTACAAGTGCCTATGTCACTTTCCCTCCTCTCACTCAATTTTCTTTGCAATCAGGTTTATGCCCCCAACATTACAGTGAGTCTGCACTCACAAAGTGATCAATGATCTATAAAAAAAGGGGTCACATTTCGATAATCATCCTCCTGGACCTCTCTGCTGCTTTCAACCCAGTTGATCACCCTTTTCTCCTGAACCTCCTTTACTTCATTAGCCGTTGTGACATAGTTCTTTCATGGTTAATTTTCTACACATCGAAAATCTACTTCAGTTTCTCTACCTCTGGCACATCCTCCCCTTTACACCCACTAATTATTGTGTTCCACAATGCTCTGTTCTTGGTCCTTTGCTTTTCTCACTGTACACCTCTTCTCTTGAGGAACTAATTTGCTCATTTGGCCTCCAGTCCCACCTCTACACTAACAACATCCAAATCAACTTCACCTCTGCTAATTACTCACTAATAGAATTCCTGTTGAGGCCTGACCAGATCCTCCTACAGCCTTCAAATCTTTAAATGTTTTCTGAAAACTCATCTATTTATTAGAACTTACCTTAAGCCCACCTATACTACCCACTAGTGCACCCCCACAGCTATTCCTATTCCAGTCTCCACTCTGAGCAACACATGCTCCTCCTGTCTCATCTGTCCCTCTTCCAATTAAAATCTAAGCTTTCTCTTAAGCAGGACCATCTTTACCTTCTTTGTTGTGCATGTAAAATTGTCTACCTGTATGTCCTGTTTTCCCCGCTGTCCGGTGCTGCAGAGCACTGTGGCGCCTTTCAAATCTATGATAACTATATAAAATTATATATATATATATATATATATATATATATATATATATATAATATATATATATATATATATATATATATATATATATATATATATATATATAAACAGAAGCACTGGGAAAGTGATGAGTGGCATATATATGTATGTATATATTGTTATGATCTGCCTCTGGGACTATTTTGGACTGTTGTTATGTTACTCTGTTCTGATCCCTGGGATGAGGCCCGATCCACCAACTCCAGTCTCTGCCACCTGTATCAAGGTGCCAGTCTCTGCCGCCAGTCTTGAGGTGCCAGTCTCTGCCACCAGTCTTGAGGTGCCATTCTCTGCCGTCAGTCCAGAGGTGCCCTACTCAGCCATCAGTCCAGAGGTGCCCAACTCTGCTGCCAGTTCAGAGGTGCCCAACTCTGCCGCCAGTCCAGAGGTGCCAGCTCCTGCTTCCTGTTCCGATGTGCAGTGCAGCCAGAGTTGCCACTTGTTATGGTTCAATATGCACAAAACAACTGAGATAAATCTTTGGAATCCCAAGGCGCCTGAGCATAAGAAACGTCTAATATCAAAAATAAACAATATTATGGTATAAACCAGACATATGGTGTATAAAGCAAATATATTTTAGACATACAGTGCACAGTAATATTGCCATGTAGTGTCCCATGTAAAAAACATACAAAGTGTACAAGGGTAATACAAACAGCCGATACGGAAATACCATCATATGTCACAGTCAATGAAGCACATGGAAAGAATACCACCTACAGCAATCTCAGAATTCACACCATAAGCAGAGTCCAATATAAACAAGTCCTACAGAGCTACTGTGTTGTAGCCCCCCCTTCCCCCCCGGGGCATGAGGCGGATGATCTGTATACTGGTACGTAGAATGAAAGTATCTAAGTCTGTTGTCACTTATAGTGCGTATCCCCAAATGTAAGGACAACACTTGTTATGGTTCAGCCTGAGTTACCACTTGGTGCTGTCCGGTCAGAGGCTTCTCTCAGTGCTGTCCGGTTCGAGGCTTCTCTCAGTGCTGTCCGGTCCAAGGCCTCTCACAGTGCTGTCTGGTTTGAGGCCTCTCACAGTGCTGTGAGGTCCGAGGTCTCTCACCGTGCTGTCCAGTCTGAATTGTGTCCCCAGTCCTGGCTCTCCGTCAGGCGTGCCCAGCTTGCTGTCCCAGTCAGAGGGCTCCTGCTCTGCCGTCCCAGTCAGGGAATCCTGCTCTGCTGTCCCAGTCGGGGACTCTCGGGGACTCTCCAGAGTCTGCTATTGAGCCAGAGCACCCAGAGACCTGAAACAATTGACTACAGTACTTTAACTTTGTATCAAACTGTTTTATCAATCTCCGGATTACTTTGCAGACCAATTTAATCAAGTGGGTTCAATAATCATGTATTTCAAAGGGGAGCCACTAACTTGGGCCCTCTCATTACTTAATTTCGATAACCCCATTATTCATAGTACCATGGACTTTATTAATGCTGTTTACCAGAAATATACTCCATCTACAGTCAAATCTCCTGGTCAGAGTTCTCCTGTTTCTATTCCGACCACTGTATCCGTTCCTGAGTTAATTCACAAATCATCTATGTACGTTGTTTCCATTGGTTAATCTAGATCTTCAAAAAATAAGGAGAACAGTAAGGAAAAAATAGTTTCCCGTCCGCATCAATCACAACAGATACAAACCTTGGTTTCCGGCTTCATGGGCGTGTCGCCATCTTGTCATAAAACAAAAGGTCCTGTTCTGACTCTAGGTTGGGACTCAGACTCTGAGACTGAATTTGATGTTTCTAGAGACCTAGTAGATGAACTTGGCAATTCTTCTTGTGCTTTTGAAGAATTGGGCTTTGTCTGCACTCCACTGGACTACCAAATCCATACCAATACGCTGAAATGGGGTCTGCACCACAGGGATCGGAACTAGCGGGCCCGGTAGTCTGGCTTTGGACATGTTCTCAGACATACTGGACATGCAAAACCTTTTTATTGCCTCGGACACTCCTGGCCAATAGAACCTGAGCAATATATGCTCCTGTGTTTTATCTTCCTCCAAGTGTCCCCCACACATATGTGTATACAGAGCTTTGAGAACAAGTGGTGTATGGATTTTTACAAATACAGAAGTGGAAGCTGCTCAATCAATTTATAGACTATAGCAGGTGCTTGAATGGGTGGGGTTATCCTAAAAGGAACACACACACAAAAGTTTCCCCCAGCACACTGCTATAGCCAGCAAAAGACCTGCCATTTCTACAGTAGATAAAATGGCAAAAGTCTTAGTTGCACACATTTGCAAATGTATGTTAAAGCCACCTGCCACTCCAAGGCGCTTTTGCTAATAGGGTAGTCCTAACTCTAAACAGTGAGAGTCACTAACAACTGCTCTACAGTTCTACCTCGTACATTAGCAACTCTACATAACAGATCATTATTCACCATATGGTAGGCAATACCTTTTGCAGGCTTGTCAGCCTTCTCTACCCCATTTAACTCAACTACATTGTTATAGACATTAGCTAAGGTAACGTCTTCAAGTTGGTCTTGGTCAAAGTCTCTTAATGGAAATAAGTTAGACTATCCTGCCCAGTCTTTGTTCCCGTTGGGAGTTGTGGCTGCTTCGCCCAAGGTCTCTCCAACAAACGATGCCATAGAACCGGTTCTGCGGTGGCACTTGTGTAACTCTCCATTGTCTATGCTTCAACCTTTAGTATGTAAGCTCCTACGAGTAGGGCCCTTTTCCCTTCTCACTTAATTCCATTTCTTCTTCTCCAAAGTCACTGTACTTGCTGTGCCTGGAGCTTTTGGAGTCTTGGTTCTACTTGTTTTGCTCTGTCTTACCCTGTGCTGTTTTGGTCTACTGTTTCTTTTTTATTTGTAGAAACCTTGTGGATTAATAATAATAATAATAATAATAATAATAATAATAATAATAATAACAATAACAACCTTTTAGGAGGTGTATTTTCCCAAACTTTCTAGTTCAGGTGTCGTGGTAAATCATGGCACTTTCCGTTTCCTGCTCCCTCAAGCTCCTCCGTCATTGCTGGACTTTTGGCCGGTGCTTTAATTTCCAATGTGTCCGGCTGAATTTGCTCCTGTAGGATCTGCTTGAACAGCGGAAAGTCCCTACACAGGATTAAAGGGTATGGCATTTTTGGGACAATTGCCACTATTACCATGACTGTTTGTCCATTTATGGTCACAGGCAAAAGAGTCCTGTCTTATTCCTTGGCCGTCCCATAGACACAGAGTACCTTTACCTTGGGCAATTTGTGAGCCAGTTTCTCATACATCCGAGGGCCCACCTGCAGTGCCCACATTTGGAGCCCTCGGTCCATACCCCGGATACAATGGTCAATGGCCAGTATTTCGATCATTCTGCCCGCAGTGTTCTTTCTGACTGTAGCCACTTCTTTAGTGTTCTACCAAGTTCAGCAAGCGGAGCCTGAATTGGTAAATCTTTGGAAAATCTCCAGTCATGATATCCTCATCCAGGTCTATATAGGTGCGCTCTGCTTTCCCTGAAAGATAAGAAGCCAGGTGTTTGGACCGAGTTCCAGGTGGCCACTTGGCTTGGGTGGCAGCATGCTCAAACGCTATCAAATATGCCTCCACGTCATCATCAGAAGTACATTTCTGCAGTGTGATGATAGCTGGAGCCTCCCTGTCCTGTCTGCCCTGAGTTATCTTCTCACGGAGAAGATGAATATTCTCCTAGTGTACTGCTGCCACATTCACTAGAGTTCTTAAAATGGCTTCCATTCCCACAGAAGTTTGTGCTGGGAAGTGAACCTAGCTTCAATCAGCATTCACAGGCAAATAACAAAACTTTCTGGACCACACCCAAATCACAACTTAGTGACCCACAAGACGTGGCTCTACAATTGCCAACAGTTTTTACAACTTCTTTTTTTTTTTTCCAAAACTGACAAGTGCTTTAGAAACCCACACTGGCAGATAGCAAAGAAACGAAAACATTTTTTTTACATTTAACAAGTGTAGAATGACCAGCAGGTTTTTTTTTTTTTTAAAAAAAACTTTTGCTTTTTTTTTTGCAACCCACACAGTTGCTAATCAGTCCCAGGCAGGGCCATCTTATCAACATTATGGGCCCCCGGGCAAAGCAGTGTACTGGGGCCCCTACATATATACATATATATATATATATATATATATATATATATATTAGATGTATAGAGATACAGATATAGATATATAGTGATAGATAGATTTACTTGCTCAGTGACTCTTGAAGGTTTTTTTTGCAGGTTTTTCTTTTGCAGGATTATTTATTCTAATTAGGAGCCCTGCCTATGGGGCCCCCTTGCCTGTGGGGCCCCCGGGCACCTGCCCATCGTGCCCAATGGAAAAGATGGCCCTGGTCCCAAGTACACAGGTTTATTGGATTTTTCCTCTGTCTCTCAACAGCAACAACATATAAAACAGATTGATGTATAACAGTGGCATTCACATATAATCCACTCACCAACTTTACTTTTGGAGGCTGAGTGGACAGCATACTAGCCGGCCACTAACTGGCATCGGTGGCCCCGCCCAAAAATTCAAACACAACAAACCAATTACTACACCTATGGGGTACACCTGTGTGTATGTGTGTGCTAGAGAAGTATCCAGGGGAAATTTAACCCTGTCTACAGCCTGCTCCTGCAGACTAGTTGGGTTTTTACCTGTCTCCCTATAGGAAAGGTGTGGCAAATAAGCCTCCTAGCCACAATATATATACATTTCTCTAAGTGCTACGAAATATATTGTCGCTATATAAATAAATGTTGATGATGAATGTTGATAATACTGGACTGATATATTTGGCTTATGCATTTGAAATGCAGCCAGGGTATGTCTATTAAATAACGAGACTGTGATTCCACCTATTAAACAAAGCAGTCAGAATCGGTTGTAACTGCATACGTAGTAACCTTGAACCGGTCTGAACCTGCATGAAAAGCTGCAACACTCTATAGCGTTCAGTTGATTGTGAGTCGCCATTTAGTTTGGTAGTGTTTTCTGTAGAGTGACGAAAAATGCTAAGTTTAAAAGTTAAACATTGTGTCAATTTGAAATTTTTATTAAAATTGCACAAAACACTAACTGAATGTTTTCAAATGCTTACTTTGGCCTATGGGAATGACTGCCTGTCTCGTGTGCGTGTGTTTGAGTGGCTCAAAAGATTTAGCGAGGGACATGAGAATGTCGAAGATGATGAACGCCTTGGACAATCTTGCACTTCAAGAACTGAGGAAAATGTAGAAAAAATGAGTCAAATTGTTTGAAAAGACCGCCGTCTCAGTGTTCGAATGATAGCTGAATCCATGAACAGTGACAAAGACACCGTATGGAAAATTTTGCGTGAGGATCTTAACATGACGAAAGTTTGTGCAAAGATGGTCACAAGGGTTCTCACAGAGCAAAAAGTACGTCGCAAGGAATGTTGTGTTGACATTCTGCAACAATTTTACACATATCCAAACCTGTTTCATAAAGTAATCACTTGTGATGAGACCTGGATCTTCCAGTACAATCCTGAAACCAAAAGACAGTCAATGCACTGGAAAACACCGTCATCACCAAGAATGGAAGGTAATTTTGAAAGAATGGGTTCCAGAAGGCACAGTTAATCAGCATTATTATAAGGAAGTTTTGCAAAAGCTGAGAGGAAGAGTCAAAAATAAACGACCGCAACTGTGGAAAAATGGTTTCTTTCTTCACCAGGACAATGCGCCTGCTCACACAGCACTTTCTGTGAAGCAGTTTTTGACTGACAAACACATTACTACACTTGAACATCCTCCATATTTGCCCGATTTAGCACCTTGCAATTTTTATCTTTTCCCAAAAGTTAAATCAGTGCTTAAAGGGACACATTTTGGGGCATACTCAATTGTCGGCGGGTTCCGCCGCGGAAAAACTAATACCGTTAATACGGTAATCTCTCGGTGGATTTCAGCTCGCAGGTCTGAAATCCAGCGAGTAAATTACTGTATTAAAGGTTTTTCCGCGCACGATTACCGTAATAACGGTAATCGTGCGCGGACAGCAGGATTTTCTGCAATCCCGACGACAATTGAATATGCCCCAAAGGGGCATATTACGGTAATCGTGCGCGGAAAAACCGTTAATATACGGTAATTTACTCGCTGGATTTGGGGCATATTCAATTGTCGGCGGGTTTGCCGAAAATCCTGCGGTCCGCGCACGAATACCGTTATTACGGTAATCGTGCACTGAAAAACCGTTAATATGGTAATTTACTCGCTGGATTTCAGCTCGCAGCTCAGGGAGCGAGAGATTACCGTATTAACGGTATTAGTTTTTCCGCGGCTGAACCCGCCGACAATTGAATATGCCCCTTTTTAAGTCAGTTGATGCTGTAAAGAAGAAAACGGCAGATATGTTGAAAAAAGTGATTGAAATTGATTTGCTCCATGCCTTCGACCAGTGGAATATAAGAGTGCAGCGATGTATTAGTGCAAATGGGGAGTATATTGAAGGGAACAAACATTACATTTGTAATACCAATAAGAAAAGGTTGGTGATTTAACAGACATACCTCGTATATAGTGGAAATATTTCCCGGTGCTGGTAGGCGGGGAGGAGGGAACCTGGATCGCCGACTCTCTGCATCTGCCAGTGGGCCCCAATATCTCCATATGCTCTGGTGCACTGCACCTGCTGCACCAATGGTAGTTCCGTCACTGAGCGTGACACTGAACTGCCTGAGACTACCAGGCATGTGCTAAAAAAGTTCCAGGGCTCACCAGAGCACCTCTGGGCTGTGGGACTGTTATTTGAAGGGGACTACATTTTTTTTTGTGAGCCCCTCACCCATAAAGACTCCAGAACCTTGCAGACCAGGCTTGGTCTAGCTGCCACTATGACAGGAGGACTTCTCACTGCATTTTTCCTTGTTAAAGTGTGATCTGGTCAATCCTGTGTAGTCTTGTGCTGGTTTTCTCTCTAGCAAGGAGGGGGGATTTGTTGTCCTTATGTTTTAGGGAAAACTAGTCCAGGTTTGTGCTGGTTAAAGGGATTACATGTTCATTATTTGAAAAAAATATATTTTTATTTATAACGACAACAGTGAGTACAGAAAAAAGAAAAACATTATACTGTAATATCGTACTTTAGTTCACATCAGAAAATACATTACAAAATTGAGGGCAAAATGGAGAATAAATAAGGTATACTCAAAACTTTGAGGAACATAAATAAACTGTTGTTGGACTTTTAGTAAATCTGTGGGAGACAGAATGGCGTGGTAATTCCCGGTATTGCAAGGGAGAAATTTCAAAGTGTGTGTCCGTCTGAGGGCATTTTCAATGTCTACCCAACATTTGATACCAGGGGCAGACTGTCATGAAATGATGTGGCTAAGGTGGACCGTATGATGAGATTGCATGAAAATGGGTAGTCCAAAACCTCCAGATTTGGCGGAGTTTGCAAGGTAAGACTGTTTACTTCTAGGTTTCCTGCCATTCCAGATAAATCTGCTACACAGTGTTTGCAAATTGGCAAGAAAGAATCCCGGAACAAACACAGGTAAAGTCTGAAACAAATACAGTAAGCAGGGTAGGACATTCATTTTAATTACACTAACTCAACCAAACCAAGAGTTCTAAAGAGGGTTCCAAGTTGTAATATCAAGTTGATTGAATCTAGGAGTGAGGAGTAGTTTGCATGAAACGATTGCTTATAGTTTTTAGTAATCTGAATACCAAGGTATTAGAGAGACAATGGCCTCTACTGAAACTCAAAATTGGACTCGAGTCTTAGCAACAGGGGCAGGAATGTTGAGAGCTAGAGCTTCAAACTTGGAGATATTTATCTTCTAGCCAGACAATAATCCATAAACTGCAAGAACTCTAAAAAGGTTAGGAAGGGGGATTAGGGGATTGGAGCAAGTAAACAGAACATCATATGTGAATAACAACAGCTTGTATTGAGTGGGGTTAATTTGTTTCCCCTTTATATTTGGATTCATTGGGATTGTGACAGTGAGGACTTCAATACATAAGGCATAGAGTAGGGGTGAGAGAGGACATCCTTGACTGGTACCATTGCTTAGCGTAAATACTGATGAAGTCAGTCCATTAGTCAAAACCGCTGATGAAGGGTAATGATAAAGTACTTGGATAGCACTTAAAAATGTTGTAGTGTGCGGGCCACAAAAGTCTAGTGTAAAGGTCACGAAATTCTATCAAAAGTCTTTTCAGCATCAAGTGCCAACATGACGGAGGGAATTTTAACTTTGTTAACATGTGTGATAATGCCTATCGTCCTGCTGGTGTTATCCAGGGATTGTCTAGTGGGGAGGAAACTCACTTGATCAGGGTCAGCCAAGAGGGTCTGATAATAATTTAGACAATTGGCCAAAACTTTTGCAAAAAGCTTAACATCAGCGTTCCAAAGTGAAACTGGTCTGGAATTGGAACAGTTGGACTATCATAGTAGATCAAGTAGAGTCTTGGTAGAATTTGCCCCCATGGAGTATACCATTATAGACCTAGGAAAGTTGAAGGATAAGCTCCTTTGCAAACACTTAGAAGTAAGTCAACACAAAAGCTTTAGGGCCCGGGCGCCTTAGAAGGTTTTTGAGATTTAAGAGCAAGGGGAATTTCTTCCTCAATAATGTCTCGATTAAGGTATGAGACAATGAGACAATTTAGGCATGGCACAAGAAAGGATTGATTCGCTGAGAAATCAGCACCCTGAGAGGAAACCGGGTGGTTTAGGTTATACAAAGGATCATAGTAGGACGAAACATTTCACTAATAAGTCTCTAGACATAGGTTAGTGCTCACTTCTTGTCTGCGATAGCTGTGATGGCCTCTTTCGTCTTTTTGGCTTTCAACCTATTTGTCAGTAAAGACTCGTCTTTGTTGCCCTTCTCATAGAATTTCTGATTCAACCAGTGAAGGCTGCGGTAGTCTTTTCTGTCTGCAATGATTGGATTTCCTCCTTCATTTTCCGGATTTAAACAATGTAGAAGAGTGGGATTGTTTATTGAGCATTTCCATATCATGCAGTTGGGCGGTAAGTCTAATAAAAGTGCTAGTTTCTTGTTTTTTCCTATGAGAGGCATATTTAATTATCGCACCTCAAATGATGGCTTTGTGTGCTTCCCACACCTTTAGCAAGGGCACATCAGGATGCAAAATCAATTCAAAAACAGTCTTTAAAGCAGGGTTGTCCAACCCGCGGCCCAGCACGCCTGTAAATGTGGCCCAGAAGTAGTTTTGGTTGTGGCAAGGGGGCAGCACTGTTAATGGAAAAAAAAATCCTGCAAAAAAAAGAAAAGAAAATCCTTACCTTGCGGTCACGCGGTCACGTCAGCTGGTACTCCGGCTCCCTCCCTTGTCTCCTCCTCCGTGCGGTGCTCACAGTGAATGTCGGACGTGATATCATCACACCCAACATCCATTGCGGAGTGCAGCACAGAGGAGTCACCTGCGCGAGAAGAACAATCAGCAGCACAGAATTGGAGAAAAGAAGAGAAGAGGACAGGAGAACAAGCCGATTAAAAGGTAAGTTAAGGGGGATTTTTTTTTTTATTATTTCAAGGGACGCTGACCAGTGAATAAAAGTCACCTGGTCCTGGAGCATCATGGACCTTATCTCCCTACTACATACTTCTACTTGTAATACTAATGGGGCATTATATATTATTCTCTTTGGCCCATTATAAGTTGTTATCCCTTAAGTAACATAGTGATTATAGTATAATAACTAGAGAGGATTTTTTGAACAGGGCGATTGAAAGGGGGATTTGAAAAGAAAGTGATATATATATATATATATATATATATGTATATATATATATATATATATATATATATATATATGTAACTTTTTTTCTCATATATATATGTTAACTATGTTTTCTATGGTTTTTGGGATGATCAGCTATAGTTATTCTTAGTGTATCTTAAGTGCGGCCCAAACCAACTCGTCGTCTTCCAATGTGGCCCAGGGAAGCTAAAAGGTTGGACACCCCTGCTTTAAAGGAAGCCGAGAAGTCTCCTTAAAATGTGGTATTTTAAGAAGATTCTCGTTAGGCCTGCATGAAGGATGCTCACAGGGATTCTTCTGAATATTAAAGGATGCTGAAAGTATGGAGTGTTCAGGCCAAGTATTGGTGAGTATGTCTACCTGAACAAGATGTTGAATAAAATGAGTACATCCCATAAATATATAAATACACAAATAGATTTTGTGAGGAAAAGATTAAAATGTATAATCTCTGGAGGTAGGATATAGTAGTCTCAATATATCTAATAGACTAGCCTCAGTCACTTGCTTCTGTAAGGCCTTAATGTGAGGGCATCAGAGTAGTCCTGGTAGCAGAGTTATCCAGGGGAGGAGAAAGAATGGTATTGAAATCACCGCCAACAAGAAGTAGTGCTTTGTGCATGTGTGTATGTGATATAAGGGTGTGAAAAAATGGTGAAAGAAAACTAACCTGTGTTAGGCACGTAGACATTAGCAAGAGTAACATCCAAGTGCTTGATTTTGCCAGTGAGAATGAGAAATCAGCCTTCGGGATAAACTTTAGAGACTAGAAGGACAAAAGGAATATTGTTGCGATCAAAATAGCCACCTTGTTTTTTTGCAGGATAAGAGGCAACCGACGTATGGACAGGGAAGGATGGCCATCTGCTTTAAAATGCGTTTCCTGTAAAAAACCAAACTCACCGTTAAGCCTTTGGATAGTTTTTAAACAGGAAGGAATGCTTTTGGGGAGTATGTAATCCCTTGACTTTGAGAAAACGAAAGTGATACATAGCTCTTGGAATATGTGGGTGCAGGGTTGGAAAGCAGTGAGCTCACCCACCCAGCTAAACATGTAGTAAACCTAAGCAAAAGAAGCCTATGAGCACATGCATAGCAATCACATATATGAAGTATTAAGGCTACAGATAATACAACAACAACATTACTACAAAACAAGTTAGAACTAGAGAAATTGCAAAATGCAAACAATAGCAATCCATCCCCAACCGTAGGAACTCAGCAGAATGAAGGTTACGGAAGGCGTGTCATCGGGGACTAGTGGTGATCAGAAGGGGTTGGGTACATTCTAACGATTGTGAACAATCTGACACCCGAGGACACCTACAAATAAAAACCGAATGTGTGAACAAATGATTTGAATATAAATAGACTTACCTTAAAACCGACGTTCCACATCTCCGATGGGACGACCATGGTAACAGCAAATTATTCTGAATGGACAGTTCTTTGGCAGTCCAGTTTGACATCATTGCGACTTCTATGAATGTTAATTTAAAGTGGCAATGTCGGGACCAGGCAGGTAAAGTGTTTAAAGACTTAACCCGAGTTGAAGAGCAAATGTTCTGTCACTTGAAAGTGCTAATAACAACCTGGGAGGGTGAGGAAGCAGTGGAAGTTATTCAAACTGTGTGACACAAGATAAACAAATGAGAAAAACAGCACGATATGGGTCAAAATAGCAGGAGTGAGAAATAATCAGGAATAAGCATTACCCAGGATAGCTGCAGCGGAGGAGTGGTGTGTCCTGTGCGAGTGCTCTGACTCTGCTGCAAAGTCTCAAGTCTCATCCCCTCTGATGAAGCGGGGTGGACGACTCAGCTACCGTGGTCCTTTAGTCTGAAGATATCAGCTGACAGGGACCAAGGTGGGACACAAGTGAAGTCTGTGCAGAGGAGGTGGCAGGTTGTTGCCAGGAGACAATGTGGCAGGCAAAGAAACAGATCTCAGGTTGCGACCGCAGGGATGAGAGCCGGCAGCGGTAACAAACCTGGGCCACGGAAGCGCTGGGCACAGCAGGCTCTGACAATGCTCCAAGCGGGACAGTTCTAGATATGTGAGGCTGCAATTTCGCAGGATTAAAGGTGGAATCTGCATCAGCAGTATGGGGTTTCATCCACCATCTCCAGAGTTCTGGGGTTCTTAACTCAATGCCAGTGGGTAAAATACTAAGTGTGATGTTACCCAAAGTAGACAACTCCTTAAAGATTGCGATCAGATGAAGTGTTTTTGGAGCACATTTGCATAGATATTTCAGATATGCTCCTAACACACTCCTAAAAATGTATATTCATTAGAATAAAGGTGAGTTGTTCTTTAGAATACAGAATGTACAGACATGAAAAATGAGAACTGCTTCACTTTCACACTTCTTGATGGAAAAATATGCCTTTTGTGTTTTTTTTCTGTCACTGCCTGCAGGCTAATTCTTTTCGATCTTCTTCTTGTTCTTCTTTTTTTAATAAACAAAAATGGAACTATATTCTATTTAAAAACTAAATGAACCAGTGTAAAACATAACACTAATCCAACCCTAACCTCATTGACATGTCAGTAACACTAATAAAATAATAAAAATCTAATCTAGCAGCTAGGACTGCAGAGCAGTACTTTAACAGCGCAACTCCTTGGGCACTTAAACAAAACTGAGGTCTGTGGGGTTGCAGAGGGGAGAAGTCAGCAGCAAACTTAGTTAACTATTTAAGTGCCAACTCCATGCGCCCTCCTAAAACCCTATGGTAGCAGTGTCCCCCAGAGTGGATGAAGGAGAAAGAGATTTAACATAAGTACAAAAATCTTCTTTTTGTGTTTTTTAAAACAAGAAACATTTTTCTCGTCTTAAGCATTAAGGTTCTAGCAGGTGAGAATTCCTTTCATAGAGCTTTGAAAGGATGACAGTGACCTCTAGTGATAGTAGGCAAATATACACATGATATTTACTGTATATTGTGACAAAATCACTGGAGTAGTATTTTTGGGTAAGTATGTTTGTACCAGGATTCTGACCTACATATTTTAATACTCCAGGAAAATGTTTGTTTACATTTAAATAGCTTACTAACAAGGGGAGGGCTGGCAAATTTTAATCAGGGGGGCAAAAATCGATTCAGCAGCCTATTAGGAACATTTTGAATGAAAAAAATGCATGTCGCCCAGTGACCTAGCCCTAGGTAGCCCACTATGGGACCTGCCCAGGGGGCAAATGCTCCCCTGCCCCTCAGCCCATCCAACCACTGTTGCTAAGGGCTTATGGGCCTTAGGTAAAAACTGATAAAAGGTTCCATGGGTTAATGATGGAGAGTGAGGATGGGCTCAATCTATTAGTCCCATTTCGGGTCTTTTGAGCCCCCAGCCTATTAGCACTTGCACCTGTGGAAGGGTGTTAGAAATCAGTCAGGCTAGACAGGCTTGCTGCTCTGCCTGGAGGAAGGGACTGCAGAGTCTTTATAAAAGAAGCTTGATATTTGTTGTAAGAGAACTATAACTGTCGGAACTTCTAATGTTTTCTTTTATAGTTTGACAGTTAGGAACGACTTGTGTTTAGTTATTGCTGGACAGGCAAGGTGTCTATTTTGAAGTTTTTCTTTAATTTTTCTACTTAATAAAACTGGCCAGTTGTATCAAAACCTTGGACGTGTGTGACTCCTCAGCTGCTGTACACTACCCTGATATCTATCTATCTATCTATCTATCTATCTATCTATCTATCTATCTATCTATCTATCTATCTATCTATCTGTCTATCCATATATATGCATATATATATATATATATATATATATATATATATATATATACACATATATATATATATATATATTATATATATATATATATATATGTGTGTATATATATATATATATATATATATATATATATATATATATAAAACAAAATAAGCGGGAGGGGGCGCCACATAGTATAATACTGTATGTAACAATACAGGCTAATGTGCCAAGTAGTAGAAATAAAGATCACCACGTGGGTACAGACACACAGGTTGAAGTGAATCAAAAATAAAATAGGTGCACTCAAGAGTACCAGCACCATGCAAATATAATATGCGTACCAGATATAAAATCTTTAAGGCTTATCTGTTAGTATCCTGTATCATCAGGAGCTCAGGTTTTTCTCCCAAGTCAGTGTTGTCTCACACAGCGATAGGGGTACAGAGCTGGCACTTCATATGTCCACAGTAGTAACCAATTTGTAAAATAGAGGAGACTCACATAGTGTGATACTGTATATCCACACATTTATTTTATAAAACAATACAGATGTAAACTTACATAAAACACTTCAAAAAGATCTTATCTGGGTATCTTTGTAAAGAGCCAAAACATTAGGAACATCAATGAAGGCTCACCAACATACTGCTGGATTCTGGCTCACCAACATGCTGCTGGACTCAGTAATCTCATCAGAAACAGTCCTCAACGCGTTTCGTCTCATGTAATAAAGACTTCATCAGGAGGAAATACAAATATGTGACTCTCTAATGTCACAGATATAAATAGTATGCGCCGCGCCATCTTGCGCATGCGCACAAGCGGCGTCTCCCGGCGTTTAGCGTGGGGACGTCAAAGACGTCAAAACTGGTCAGTTTTTTCATCAATCAACCAACTTTATAGACAACATATGAATATGACAAGTAAGACACACTATGGTTGCTAAGCAGCGATAGCGCTATGAAATAGATTACATGTGTATAAAATACTAGTTAGTATAGTAGTAATAAAAAATTATAAATATAAATATAAAATAACATCAAGTAAACAATCTTGGTGATATAGATACATATTAACAATAACAAACCCCAATAAACGAAGCATCTATTCAAACAGATTGGAAAAGTTGTATGATATATTTAACAGTTATATAACATGAAAGTAGCTGTGTAATAATAAAAAGAGACATATTAGCCCTAGTATGGACACCTGCAGTATGTACTGAATAAACACACATAGAAATATATATAAAATCCTAGGAATATACAAAAATATAAAAATATATAAAAATATATATATATCTCAAGCCTCGTGTATACATATGTATACATACATAAACAGAATACTAAAATATAGCATCAAGAGTATAAGAGCACACATATTCATGACGTAATGGCCTAAGTTATCTATAATTAAGTATTGAAACACCCTCATATGAATAATAAGGCTAGTATTCAGATAAAACTACAAGAAGGGAGCTATTTCATAATTATCATTAAACCCTGATGGCGTGAGGGTGCCCAATGAATAAATCCAGAACATCTCCCTCTGAGATAGAAGTTTATGTAAGTCTCCCCCTCTATCACCTAATTTTACATTCTCTATGGCCATAAATTTTAAATATTTAGGATCCGATTGATGGAACTCCTTAAAGTGTTGAGAAACTAAGTGACTGGTTACTTGGTTTTTAATGTTTCTCACATGTTCCTGTATTCGGATTTTTAGCTGTCTTTTAGTTTTACCCACATATTTATAGCCACATGGGCATTCTAGAAAATATATGACTGATGTGGTTAGACAATTCATTAGTTGTTTGACAATAAATTTCTTCTTTTTGTCATGACTAAAAAACTCTTTGTTGATGGGAGCTGTATATTTGCAAATATTACATTGGTTACATCTAATGCTCCCTTTGATGTCTAAAAAAGTAGAGGGGTTCTTAGTAGAGGTAATACATTTCAAATGACTGGGGGCCAGCATATCTTTCAAACTGAGACTCTTTTTAAAAATAATCTTTGGAGAATCGGGAAGAATGTCGTGTAAGATAGGGTCTTTTTTTAAAACATTCCAATGTTTAGATAACACTGATTTAAATTTGTTATCATCACTACAAAAGGTGGTAACAAATGAGACATCCTCATTTTTACTATCAATCTTTTTTGAGTAAGAAATAATTTCTTGTCTGTTAAGTTGTTCTGTTTTCTCCATCGCGTTATCAAGTAGTTTTTGAGGATAACCTCTCTTTGAAAATCTTTCCGAATAAATATTGAGTTGTTCTTTGCAATGAATAGCATTACTACAGTTCCTTTTAATGCGATAAAATTGAGAATAAGGGATGTTGGTCTTCCACTTCTTAGCGTGGCATCTCTTAAAATGTAAATAACTGTTAGTGTCGACAGGTTTAATAAAGTTCTTAGTAATAACCCCATCGTCCTGTGCAATGAGTATCAGGTCAAGGTATTCAATGCTAATAGGATCATATTTCATTGTAAATTTCATCAGGGTTTAATGATAATTATGAAATAGCTCCCTTCTTGTAGTTTTATCTGAATACTAGCCTTATTATTCATATGAGGGTGTTTCAATACTTAATTATAGATAACTTAGGCCATTACGTCATGAATATGTGTGCTCTTATACTCTTGATGCTATATTTTAGTATTCTGTTTATGTATGTATACATATGTATACACGAGGCTTGAGATATATATATATTTTTATATTTTTGTATATTCCTAGGATTTTATATATATTTCTATGTGTGTTTATTCAGTACATACTGCAGGTGTCCATACTAGGGCTAATATGTCTCTTTTTATTATTACACAGCTACTTTCATGTTATATAACTGTTAAATATATCATACAGCTTTTCCAATCTGTTTGAATAGATGCTTCGTTTATTGGGGTTTGTTATTGTTAATATGTATCTATATCACCAAGATTGTTTACTTGATGTTATTTTATATTTATATTTATAATTTTTTATTACTACTATACTAACTAGTATTTTATACACATGTAATCTATTTCATAGCGCTATCGCTGCTTAGCAACCATAGTGTGTCTTACTTGTCATATTCATATGTTGTCTATAAAGTTGGTTGATTGATGAAAAAACTGACCAGTTTTGACGTCTTTGACGTCCCCACGCTAAACGCCGGGAGACGCCGCTTGTGCGCATGCGCAAGATGGCGCGGCGCATACTATTTATATCTGTGACATTAGAGAGTCACATATTTGTATTTCCTCCTGATGAAGTCTTTATTACATGAGACGAAACGCGTTGAGGACTGTTTCTGATGAGATTACTGAGTCCAGCAGCATGTTGGTGAGCCAGAATCCAGCAGTATGTTGGTGAGCCTTCATTGATGTTCCTAATGTTTTGGCTCTTTACAAAGATACCCAGATAAGATCTTTTTGAAGTGTTTTATGTAAGTTTACATCTGTATTGTTTTATAAAATAAATGTGTGGATATACAGTATCACACTATGTGAGTCTCCTCTATTTTACAAATTGGTTACTACTGTGGACATATGAAGTGCCAGCTCTGTACCCCTATCGCTGTGTGAGACAACACTGACTTGGGAGAAAAACCTGAGCTCCTGATGATACAGGATACTAACAGATAAGCCTTAAAGATTTTATATCTGGTACGCATACTATATTTGCATGGTGCTGGTACTCTTGAGTGCACCTATTTTATTTTTGATTCACTTCAACCTGTGTGTCTGTACCCACGTGGTGATCTTTATTTCTACTACTTGGCACATTAGCCTGTATTGTTACATACAGTATTATACTATGTGGCGCCCCCTCCCGCTTATTTTGTTTTAGATTTTATCCAGTACACCATCTGGCCTTGTGGGGATTTGGCAGCCGCCTGAACATAGGACTATCGTTTATCTAAAGAGACTTTTAATCTATACTTATTTGTCTGCCCAGAGTTACGCGCTGTATTATCTATTGTATTTTGTTTTATATATATATATATATATATATATACATATATATATGTGTATATATATATATATATATATATATATATATATATATATATGTGTGTATATATATATATATGTATGTATATATATTTATATATATGTGTATATGTGTGTGTGCATATATATATATTTATGTGTATATATATATATGTATATATTGTCAGGATGGTAAATGTTTTGACACCGTACAGATTTCACAGCAATACTTGGAGACCCTAAACGCTAGCTATACATAGACCAGCTCTCTCTCAGGACCAGCCAGATGCCCCAGCATTGGTCTCTCTGAACAAGTAATACAAACAAGCTTTTATACCTGATACTCCTCCCCCAGCCTTAGCTTGATGGACAGGTGACACACCCACCTTCTCTTTAAAAGGCAACGCCCATAACTGGCTCTGTTTGCACTAACAGACAGACACACCCTGTCTGTTTGCAGAGAGGAAGGATTTCAAATCATGTAAGTTAACTAAACTCAAACTATTGCTTTTCATACATAAGTCTTTACATTGAATCTAGGTGCGTTACTATTTCCCTGCTTTCTCTGCATATTGCCAGCTAAATGCCTCCTTTTGTTACAATATATATATATATATATATATATATATATATATATATATATATATGTATATATGTGTATGTGTATATATATATATATATATATATATATATATATATATATATATATATATGTGAGGTAATCAGTGGAATAGGTACCATCTCCTGGGGTAGATGGCGACGAAAAGCGGCAATAAGTTACTTGACTGCAGTGTTTTCAGTGTAACTAGCCTCAACCAGCATAAGCAAAGTACACAGAGCACAAAATAAAAAACCTTGCCTGTCTGGCACTTACTTAAACATTTGTGGAGACCCACACACAAATCATATACAGGTCTTCTTGCTCACCACAGCAGAGTCTCTCAGGAGGCAACCAACCTCCTCCCCCATGTCTGAGAGAGAGATTGCACTATTAGCTGCATTTTAACAGACACCACACAGGTGCAACTTCTGATCAGTCTGCTTAGAAACTGGCAGACCAGAAGAACCAGACTTGGCATTATGTGTGGAGCCCACCCTTCTCTTTCTCTATACATAGCACCAGGGACCCTTACCATTTTTTTTACATCAGGTAAACACCCTCTGAGAAGCTTCTCCCACACACCTACACACTTTCCCTGGTGTTTTAACATACACAAAGCAGAAGGCCTGGTACACATACATCTGCCATTGTCGGATCTCACGAGTTTTGGATTCTATAAGTACTGCCCTCCGTAGAGATCAAGCGCTATTTCACAGGGAGACACAGAAGAAGTAGCAGGGTTGTTGGCAGCCTCCAGTGCAGTTGGGCAGCTTAATTATTGAAGACAAAGAAGAGTGGTGGCACTACTTTTGGCAGTCTCCAGTGACATTGTACAGTGCCATAGCTCACCCAGAAACAGGAGAAAGGTGGCAGTTTTCAGTGCTAAGACACATTATAGTGCTGGCAGTGTTCTTCAAAGTCTCCAGTGACATTGTAAAGAGTTATAGCTCACACAGAAACAGGAGAGGTTTGCAGTGCTCCATGCTGAAACAGAATTTCTAATAATAGAGCTGGCAGTGTTTTTAAAAGTCTCCAGTGACATTCTACTGTGCCATAGCTCACCCAGAAACAGGAGAGGTGGCAGTGTTCAGTGCTAAAACCAAAATTCTAATAATAGAGCTGGCAGTGTTTTTAAAAATCTCCACTCACATTGTACTGTGCAATAGCTCATACAGAAACAGGATGGGTGGCACAATCCTTGTCACTCTCCAGTCACATTGCTCTGTGCCATTGCTCATATAGAAACAGGAGGGGTAGCAGTATTCTTGTCACTCTCCAGTCTTCAGTAACACTGTTCTTGTCACTCTCCAGTCTCAGCGCCTTTGGTCACACAGAAACAGGGTTAGCAGTGTTCTTGTCACTCTACAGTCTTCAGTCACATTGTTCTTGTCACTCTCCAGTTCCAGTCATGATGCTACTAATCCCTCATGTGCTAAAACCTATGTTCAAGTGCACAGTGGTTTTAAAGTTTACTGTAGAAAAACATAAAATTGCCAACATGCCATTTTACCCAAAATAATAACAAGCATACCAGCATCAGCTAGCTCCATTCTCTCAACTAGATCCCAGCACCTTCAATCTATACTGTCCTCGTCCTCACCCTCATCAGTGTGTACATCATCCTCACACAATACTAATTCATCCACGCTGGAATTCACCATTACAAAAGTCTCTGTACTTTGATGTAATTGCCAGTAATGGCTTTCCCCGTGGAATCTGTAGTTCATTTTACGACAGAGCTGTCACGATTTTTGGGCAATTCTTTTAGACCAGACCAAATGTCAAAATGTTGTGCTGACTCATCTGCATCACCACTGTGTGTCTTGGGAAAGCTAAGTTTTTTCCTAGCAGCAGTTGCCAAAGAAAGTTAGGGGGGATGAGTCATCGTATCATGTACCACTTGAGCTCTCAGCTTGCTGACCCTGAGCTCCTTGCATTTCTTGAAATCTGGGTCAGCTGGAAAGAAAGAGAAGGCATATCTCTTAAACATGGGATCATGCACAGTTTCTAAAATGTACTGATCTGATTTCAAGATGTTGATAACTCTCCGATCCTGGCGAAGCATATAAAGTACTTGATCTACATAGTTAGCGGAATTGCTTAGTTTCATCTCCTCCTTCTCTACCTGCTATTCCAAAAGTCTAATTAGAGAATCACTTGACTCAAGCTAACAGTGTCTGAATTCACTTCACAGGTGACTACTTAGAATGGTTTCAGCACCTTGCACAACATGGAAAGTATTCTCCACTGCACTGGTCTAAAGTACATTCCCCCTCAAATCTGATTCTTCTTGCAGCTGCTGAAATCTCCTACATGCTGTTGCAGAATGCCGAAAATGACCCAAATTATTTCTGAACACATACAGCATCTCCTGCATGTCACTGTCATTTTTTAAAAATCCCGATACCACCAAGTTGATTGTGTGAGCAAAACAGGGAATGTGATGGAATTCTCCACGCTGTAATGCTGTCACAATATTGGTGGCATTATCACAAATGACATTACCTCAGGAAAGTCCAAGCGGGATAAGCCATGTTGCAATGACATCCCTTAGTTTTTCAAACAGGTTGTCATTGGTGTGCCTCTTAGTGTAGCCGGTGATGCACAAATGTAGGGTATCATTTTGTATTTGCAACAGGATGAGGGGGATATTTGTGTAGCTGACGACGGTGTTAATATGATGTTGATGAGTATGATGATGAGGATGATGTTGTTTGTGTAAGTCCTGCACCAGTGGAAGTAGTTCTTGCCAGTGATAACAAGTTGCTAAGGCTAGATGACTTCTCCCCTCTCCAGGATTACTCTGAAGAATTCTTGAGCATTATTCCTGCTGCTGCTGCTGGTGGTGGTGGATCTTCAACCCAGAAGTAGACTAAGAAGAAGACTACTAGTAGTTTACAACAATTGACTGTTAAATAATCATTTTCAAGAGGAAGCAAGTAGGAAATCTGTCACCCAGTTGCAAAGCAGATCACAGACGCCATGGCAACTATGCTAATATTTGATCTGCGTCCAATATCTACAATCAATGCAGCTGGTTTTAGACAGTTAATTGAGGTCCTGTGTCCCCATTACCAAATTCCATCACAACACCATTTTACTAGAAAAGCAATTCCTCACCTCTAACAGAAGGTTCCATAAAATGTAATTATTGGGCTACAAAATGCCATTCCACCCACTGTACACTTAACCACAGATATGTGGACAAATGGAACTGGGCAAACTAAAGATTGTATGACTGTGACAGTCCACTGGGTTGGTGAATTGCCTTCAGCAACAGGAACAGCAGCAGCATGTACCCAACAACGTCAGATTATTCTGAGGCAGGCTACTCTATGTATCAGTGGCTTCACTAAGAGGCATACTGATGACAACCTGTTTGAAAAACTAAGGGATGTCATTGCAACGTGGCTTTTCCCGTTTGGACTCACCTCAGGATATGTCATTTATGATAACGCCACCAATATTGTGAGAGTACATTGGGGTGAAATCCATCACATTCCCTGTTTTGTTCACAAAATCTACTTAGTGGTACAGAGCTTTTTGAAAAATGACGGGACAGGAGATGCTGTCTGTCTGACATTTTTGGCATTCTGCAACAGCATGTAGGAAATTGCAGCAATTTATTTTGCCTTGCCACCAACTAAAGCAAGAGGTGGTAACAAGGTGGAATTCAACTCTTTATATGTTTGTGAGGATGGAGGAACAGCAAAAATCCATCCAAGCTTACTCCACCAGCCATGACATTGGGAAAGGAGGGGGAATGTATTTTAGTTAAGCACAGTGGAGAATACTTTTCATTTTGTGCAGGGTGCTGAAACTATTCGAAGTAGTCACCTGTGAACTGAGTTCAGACACTGATAGCTTGAGCAAAGTGATTCCCTTAATTAGACTTTGAAAAAGCACCTTAAAAAATTGAAGGAGGAGATGAAACAAAGAAATTCCGCTAAGTATGTCAGACTTGTAGATAAAGTACTTAGTACATAGCTAGGTGATTAATTTTACACACATCTGGGAACGGGTCTAATTGAAACATCTCAATACAATAATTAACAGATGTGCCCAAGTACTTTTGTCCATATAGTGTGTGCAGGGCCGGACTGGCCATTTGGCACTTCTGGCAAATGCCAGAAGGGCCGATAATCATATGTGCCGGTCCCGGGCAGTCAAAAGTTCTGGAAGTGATGATATGGTCCCCACAAAACCCTGATTTCAAC
This sequence comes from Mixophyes fleayi, assembly GCF_038048845.1. NCBI lineage: Eukaryota > Metazoa > Chordata > Amphibia > Anura > Limnodynastidae > Mixophyes > Mixophyes fleayi. The sequence goes on from NC_134404.1 coordinate 220,995,592, forward strand.
ATCATCAAGTCTGTTTGGAATTACATGAAGAGACAGAAGGATTTGAGCAAGCCTACATCCACAGAAAATCTGTGGTTAGTTCTCTAAGATGTTTGGAACAACCTTGGCCCCCTGCGAGATGAAGACTGGGGTACAATTGTTAGTAGTTCTCGCAGGCGATTGCTTCCTTGAAACTTCAACAGATTCAGATTTACATTCTCCATAGATCATACCTCACTCCATGCTGACTGGGCAAATTTAGTCCTGATCAAACTACCAAATGTCTGAAATGTAGCGTCCCCCTGTTGTAATTTCTGGCATCTGCTTTGGCAATGTCCTAACATTAAACGATTTTGGACCGGAATTATTTATTGAATCAAAAAAAGTAGGGTAAAAAGCTCTAGAGCATACAATGAATAATCTAATACGTCAATATTTAATAAATGTTTTTATGCTAGCCAAGGTCTGCATAGCTAGACAATGGATGGCTTCCACAACCTCATGAATATGAATGTAGATGCTCTCATGTTACCTCACAATACATCTTTATAATCAATACTATGTTATATACAACTTTATTATGTATAATATTGGATGTTTGTTTTGATATTCTCTGTTTTTGTTGTAAAAATAAAAAAAAACAATGGATTAGAAAAACCAAAGATATTTTCTGGAGTTTCAAACTCACAGATGAGGCACATCAATTATTACAGGAAACTGGGTGTTAAAATATCTGTCCATTCACAACACTGGTCAAAATCACTAAGCAAATACAAGGAACGGCATAGACAATGATTTTGTGCAAATGACAGACACATTAAATGCCTTAGTTCAGTCAGGGAGTTAAACTTCAATTTTGTATCAGCAACTGCCCAACTAGACCATAATTTAATTTCTCCGTTACCTGGTTTATCCAAAAGTAGTCTGGCAAGCACACTGGCTAATTCTGCCACCACTGCTCCATACAGGCACAGCCTGCACACCAGGGGTACTGAGGTAGAGGACAGAGCAGGAATCTTCAAGAAGAGCCAAACTTTAAAACAAGAAAATAAAAATAGCTGCTGATGCTATTGAACAACATATGGTACAATGTTTTTTTGCTATACAGTATTGCTAATAATAAATATTCAATGTTGAGCATTACAAATTAATCTTTATGATCTTTCTGTTAACTATTTGATGGTCCATCTCCTTTAACAAGATTTACTCTATATTATTGTTGTTTTGGTTCAGCATAAAATTAAAAAGAACAATAAAATTATATTGGTTATTAATATGTTAATATTGCATGAACATACCCTGCATCTGTGTGCAATGTTATAACTGTAGATGGCAATGCCTCAATAGAGCTGACAATTTAATTTACACTACACATACCAGGTTAAGGGTAGCCAATGTAGAGGCCACTGTAGCCTCTTCACAAATGAGCAATGCTCTCAAATAAAGAAATACAAATAGGTTATTATGTTGGAATGCTTTTGTATTTTTGAAAGCAGCTATTGTAATAAGTAATCAGTATATATATAAAAAGAACACATACATTTGAAATAGGTGTCAGGGCTTCTGCTTCTGTGGACTGCTGCGATGCTGACTGAGCTATTATGGCTGCTGGACAGCTCCTCGCCTTTACTCTGTGTTCTAGCTCAGTTTCACTGATCGCCTGATGTTCTAACTGTCAGGCGCCGTCCCCACTGTTCCTCCAAGAAGCGGAGACGGTCACCTGTCTCACTGCCCCATATCTCCTCCAATCATTCGGCAGCAGCCTCTATTTAAATCCTGCTCTGGCACCATTAAGGTACCAGAGTATCAGGTCTTCCGTTTTTCAGCATTGTTCTATTTCTGCTCGTATAATGGTTTTGACCCGGCTTCTTCTGACTTCTCTCCTGGTTTGTGCCATTGCCACTGTTGTGACCCTGGCTTGCTGACTATTCTCCTGGATTTCTCGTAATCTTTGACCTTGGCCTGTTTGTCTTCTCCATGGATTTCCCTTCTGTACTGCCTGTCTCCGTTTGGTTTGACCCGGACCGTCCTGAACATTCCCTATCACTTTTCTGGTAACTGTCTAGGTGGACTGCGACCTGCGTACCTCTTGTAGCCAAGGCCAAACCTCCTTGCGGGGGTCCATGGTGAACACCAAGGGTATGTTAGTCTCCGCACTTCCTAGTTCAGTGGCGTTAACACCAGTTGGTGGTCTGAGCATCCTGAGTTCAGCGGCTCTTCGAGCCTGACACCAGCATGTTCTAGCTCCTCCCATTGACTTCCTATAAAAGACTGCACTACTCCTGTCTTCCTTGCCAGACTATTGTGCTCCTGCCAGCAATCTAGTTTTTGTCTCAGTTGCTGCATTCCGCCTCCAATATCTACTACTCGTGTACTGGCCTTGGCTTGTCCTCAACTATGTCTCTGCCTGAACCCTTTGCCTTATTGTCTTACTGTGTACCAAACCCGGTTACTGTTGACCATTCTTTATTATATAATCCTCTGTGGCCTGCCTTCCTTACTCCTATTCCGTCTCCGGACCATTATAGAATAATCTGGCCCAAAAATGGAGTCTATGGGAGGAACTCTGCTAAATACTCTGAAGAACCAAATAAAAGAGTTCCAACAGTTTGCCTGCATTTCTCAGAACAAGATGAGAGAACTAGAAACCCTTTTTAAGACTCAGCAAGAAAAAAATCGGAAGATTTAAAAAATAATTTCACATCCATCATTGCCTGTAAAATTCAGTGCTGATCGTCGCTTGTACAGAGGATTCCTAAATCAGTGCAGCATTTATTTTCAGATGCTACCTACACAGTTCATTAATGATAAGATGAAGTTCTTCTTCCTAATTAATCTTCTGACTGGGGAAGCCCTGGTCTGGATAACTCCTTATGTTGAGCAAGACAGCATTATCCCGCAAGATCTGGACTCTTTTTCCTCTGCTTTGGGTCGTTTTTGATGATCCTAATTGGTGTACCACCAATGAAGCTATACTACATAGACTGCGACGAGGAAATCGCTCTGTGACTGAGTACACTGCTGAATTCTGATGCAGACACCACATGGAATGATTCTGCCCAAAAAAGCCAGTTTCGTTGTGGTGTTTCTATGCAAGTAAAAGATGAACTGGCCAGAGCAACACCCCTGATGATCTGGATGAATTTATCTAACTATGCATTCAGATTGATTAAAAATTAAGTGAGAGGAAAAATGAAAGAATAAGTTGCTGCATTCTTCCTCCAGTTATTTACTACTCTTGTACCGACCTCGGATTGTCCTCAACTGTGCCTCTGCTTGAACCCTCTGCTTTATTGCCTTACTGTGTACCGAACCCGGCTACTGTTGACCATTCTTTATTACCTAATCCTCTTGTGGCCTGTCTTCCTTCTTGCCATTGGACTCCTATTCAGATTCCGGCAGGAGCATAGAGAAACACAACAACAGATTTTTCAAGTCACCTGAGCCTGGTCTTCAATAGGCCAAATGTATGTCCTGTCACACCGCTAGTGGTTATATGCACTTCTAGGTCCTGATTCATTAAGGATCTTAACTTAAGAAACTTCTTATTTCAGCAGGGCCTGATTAAGGGTTCTGGCCGCCCTAGGCTAATACGGCCGCAGCGCCCCCCCCCCCCCCCCTCCTCCGAATATATAGGTGTATAGGAACACTCCTGAATATGAATGTTCAGGTGTATTCTCCAGCATTCAAATTTAGACAGATTGTGCCATTGTCTCTTACCTGTCCTTGCTCTTCTCTCTTGCAACTTTGTTATCCTCTCGCTGGCTTCTGGAAAGTTGGCGTCCTTTTTTGAAAATGCAAAAATGTATTATAATGCAAACCCTGAATGATTAGGCCCTTTAGTTAAAACAAAACACTCCATTATGGCCAGCTAAAAGTACCCCATTGGACAGGCATATATAAGCAATATCTGAATATTTGTTGTCAATCAAATACAAACCTCTACCAGCCCCATCTCACTAATATTTAGTATTCTAGTGATTGCTGAGACCACCCATGTGACCACCACACAATCATGAGATTCTCCCCCCCAAAGCGGCTCTATTTTTTAAATACCCCCTGCAGCCATTTTCCTTAACCACAACCCCCCCCACAGCCATTTTCCTTAACCCTTGCTGCAGCCATTTTCTTTACCTCCCACCCTGCATCCATCCCCCTTGCAGCTATTTTCCTTACCTCCACTCTGCTAGCTAGCTATCCCCCCCCCGTCACATCAAAACTCCCCCAGTCACATATATCAGCCCCCCTCCTCTGCCCTCCTTCATACATATCAACCTCTCTACCTCCCTATAGATTTTCATGGCAGCCCCCCCCCCTCCCACCCTATAGATTTGTATGACAGTCCCCCTCTCCCTCCCTATACATATGCATGACAGTCCCCCCTCTCCCTCCCTATAGATATGCAGGGTAGTCCCCCCCCCTCCCTATAGATATGCAGGGTAGTTCCCCCCTCTCTATAGATATGCAGTGTAGTTCCCCCCCTCCCTATAGATATGCAGGGTAGTTCCCCCCCTCCCTATAGATATGCAGGGTAGTTCCCCCCCCTTCCCTATAGATATGCAGGGCAGTTCCCCCTCCCCATAGATTTGCAGAGCAGTTCTCCCCCTCCCTATAGATATGCAGGGCAGTTCCCCCCCCCCCTCCCTATAGATATGCAGGGCAGTTCCCCCCCCCTCCCTATAGATATGCAGGGCAGTTCCCCCCCCCCCTCCCTATAGATATGCAGGGCAGTTGCAACTTCATAAATCTTGCACTTTGTGTTCTTAGCATTTAAAACATTGGGACAGAGATTTGTAATGTGGTGTGCAGATAAATGGCTATTTCACTAAACTACACTTTAGTAAATGTACCCCCTCATGTCTGTCTGGTTTGAAGGCTTGTTTGTAATCCACTTGTCTCTCTCTCCCTTACTCATTAATTAACTATGAGCATGATGACAACATTCTTAAAAAATTAGAAAAGGTATTAAATATAATTCCACTAGATGGCACTGTTAAACAATGCAATAAACCATATTCTTAATCTTTTATCGAGATGTGTTCTTAGATTTAGAAATACTGTAGATGCATATGGTAAATGTTCATTTTATGTATCACTGCAATAATAAATAAAACCACTTTCTGCAAAGCATGGAAAAACTTAGGAAAGTAACTGCTGTTGGACTATACATGAAAATGTCACCAAAAGATAGCTGGGAACATTAATGAATGTTAGTGACCAGATAACTGTAATTAAACCACGCTGTAACCACAGAAACAATAAGAGATTTTCATCCATGTTCTAAACTGCAGCATGGAAATTACAGCAACAGTCTGATTGGTAGATATAGATAACAGCATCTTTTTTGTACAGAGCTGTAATTCATCAACATCATCATCAACATTTATTTATATAGCGCCAACAGATTCCGTAGTGCTTTACAATTGGGAACAAATGGTAATAAAACAATACTGGGTAATACATACATACAGAGAGGTAAGAGGGCTCTGCTCGCAAGCTTACAATCTATGGGACAAGGGTTTGATACCCAAGGGTAAATGCTGCATCATATTGAATATTTGTCTAGCTAGAATGCAAAGGTTACAAAGTATTTAATTGGCTGTATTCTCAGTCACACAACTATGTTGGTCAGAGGATTGTGGTCTTGTTTTGTATGCCCAGTCCACCCAGGACTTTATATTACCAGTCTATAAGTTTGAAATCGATACATGTATCCATTTCTTGGAAGTATTCATCGATTGTCCTTTTAATACACATTGGAATTTCATCACAAGGATCAATATTTGACCATTTATGAGATTATCAGTTTTAATATAAGAACAGCAGGTGGCTCCATACCGGTTTACATATTTGTATATATTTTTTATGTGTTTAATAATTGTTTTATCATAGTTTGCTTTGTGTTATGTGCCAATAATATGGTTTATTAAATACTGTCTGACATACCAGCGCTTCTATTTTTATTCTGGTCTATTTCTCTTTAGACATTTCAGTAGAATGTCTATTGGAAGCTGCTAGTTTAGTCAGACATATGTACTTATTTTTGATGTTAAGTTGAATTGTATAAGTATCCTATAGTGCCTTTTTTCCTTTGCCCCCTTTTTTGGTAATAGTGTAACCTAGGGAGATTAAGAGGGTGGTAGAGTAATATTGTAAGCTTGTCTGAAGAGGTGGGTTTTCAGAGAATGCTTGAAGGTTTGAAGACTAGAGGAAAGTGGTGCAAGGGAGTGATTACCATAAAGTGGGTGCAGCCCGAAAAAGTCCTGTAGCCTAGAATGGGAGCAAGTGATGAGAGTGGAAGAGAGATGCAGATCTTGTGCAGAACGGATGTGTCGAGTTGGGAGATATTTTGAGACAAGTGAGGAGATGTATGTCTGTGCAATTTTGTTGATGGCCTTGTATGTTAGTAGAAGAATTTTATAATGGATTCTTTGAAAAGCAGGCAACCAATGTAGAGACTGACAGAGTGACTCAGCAGGCGAAAAACGATTTGCAAGGAAAATAAATCTAGCCGCTGCGTGCAAAATAGATTGTAGGGAATTGAGTCTAATTTTGGGAAGACCAGTAAGGAGGGAATTGCACTTGTCAATGTGGCAGATGATGAGTGCATGAATTAAAGTTTTGGCAGTGTCTTGTGTGAGATATGTATGTATTCTGGAAATGTTTTTTAGATGTATGTAACATGATTTAGATATAGAGTCGATGTGGGGAATAAAGGATAGTTGAGAATCAAGGATTACACCTAGGCAGCGAGCGTGTGGAGTGGGATTTATGGTCATGTTATCAACAGAAATAGAAATGTCAGGCATATTGTTGGTTGGGAATATTATTAATTCTGGTTTTGAAAGATTGAGTTTTAGTTGGTGAGAGGACATCCAAGATGAAATGGCAGAAAGACAGTCAGAACGCAAGATAGCACAGATGGTGAAAGATCAGGAGAAGATAGATAGATTTGTGTATCATCCGCATAGAGATGATACTAAAATCCAAAGGAGCTTATTCGTTTTCCAAGAGAAGTGGTGTAGATAGAGAATAGCAGAGGACCTAGGACTGAGCCTTGTGGTACTCCAACTGATAAAAGAAGCAGAGTGGAGGTTGTTCCAGAGAAATTAACACTGAAAGAGTGATTAGATAGGATGAGAACCAGGGGCCTGATTCATTAAGGATCTTAAATGAAGAGGTATCTTATTTTAGTCTCCTGGACAAAACCATGTTACATTGCAAGGGGTGCGAACTAGTGTTCTGTTTTGCACATAAGTTAAATACTGACTGTTTTTTCATGTAGCACACAAATACTTGATAGCTTATTTGTACACTGAAATTTAAAGTTGATATTTGTGTGCTATATGAAAAAACAATCAGTATTAAACTTATGTGCAAAACAGAACACTAGTTTGCACTAGGGATGTGCACCGGCGACTTTTGAGGTCTCGTGTTTTGTGTTTTGGATCCGGATTTTCGTTTTTTTTGGGGTTCGGATTTGTCTCGCAAAACACTTGACGAAAGGTCTCGGTTCGGATTTAAGGTTTTGGATTCGGATTTTTTTTGAAAAAAACATAAAAAGTTTAAAAATCAAGTTTTTGGGCTTATTTTCACTCCTAGGCTATTATTAACCTCAATAACATTCAATAACAAGCATTTCCACTAATTTACAGTGTATTCTGAACACCTCACAATATAGTTATTAGTCCAAAACGTTGCAACAAGGTATCTTTCTGGACTGCGTAGAGGAGTGGGTCACCACAATATATATTAAAAACCCTGAACTTTTATGATTCGCACCAATAAATGTACCTGGACTGCGTAGAGGAGTGGGTCACCACAATATATATAATAAGAAAACCATCAACTTGTTTGATTCGCACCAATAAATGTACCTGGACTGCGTAGAGGAGTGGGTGACCACAATATATATTAAAAACCCTGAACTTTTATGAATCGCACCAATAAATGTACCTGGACTGCGTAGAGGAGTGGGTCACCACAATATATTAAAAACCCTGAACTTTTATGAATCGCACCAATAAATGTACCTGGACTGCGTAGAGGAGTGGGTCACCACAATATATATAATAAGAAAACCATCAACTTGTTTGATTCGCACCAATAAATGTACCTGGACTGCGTAGAGGAGTGGGTCACCACAATATATATTAAAAACCCTGAACTTTTATGAATCGCACCAATAAATGTACCTGGACTGCGTAGAGGAGTGGGTCACCACAATATATATAATAAGAAAACCATCAACTTGTTTGATTCGCACCAATAAATGTACCTGGACTGCGTAGAGGAGTGGGTCACCACAATATATATTAAAAACCCTGAACTTTTATGAATCGCACCAATAAATGTACCTGGACTGCGTAGAGGAGTGGGTCACCACAATATATTAAAAACCCTGAACTTTTATGAATCGCACCAATAAATGTACCTGGACTGCGTAGAGGAGTGGGTCACCACAATATATATTAAAAACCCTGAACTTTTATGAATCGCACCAATAAATGTACCTGGACTGCGTAGAGGAGTGGGTCACCACAATATATATAATAAGAAAACCATCAACTTGTTTGATTCGCACCAATAAATGTACCTGGACTGCGTAGAGGAGTGGGTCACCACAATATATATTAAAAACCCTGAACTTTTATGAATCGCACCAATAAATGTACCTGGACTGCGTAGAGGAGTGGGTCACCACAATATATTAAAAACCCTGAACTTTTATGAATCGCACCAATAAATGTACCTGGACTGCGTAGAGGAGTGGGTCACCACAATATATTAAAAACCCTGAACTTTTATGAATCGCACCAATAAATGTACCTGGACTGCCTAGAGGAGTGGGCACTGGTCACCACAATAAAATATATAAAAAACCTTCAACAGGTCTGCATTACACTACACATACGGCTGCTCCTCCATCCTCTCCATCATATACATGTTGGAGTTTTAGCGTGTGACAACCTCTTGTTTTTGATAATGTCAGTGCATTTTGAATATTTTTCAATTTGCCCCACACCACTGAATGTACTTTATCTATGATACGCATCTATCTATCTTGACTGCGTAGTGTGGTGGCCCCGGTACACAATTTGGTACCGAGGCCACAATATAATTAAAAAACCCTCCACGTGTCAGAATTCCACCAAACAAGTATCTGGACTGCGTAGTGGGGTGGCCCCGGTACCCAATTTGATACCGGGGCCACAATAAAATAAATACACCCTCCACGTGTCAGAATTCCACCAAACAAGTATCTGGACTGCGTAGTGGGGTGGCCCCGGTACCCAATTTGATACCGGGGCCACAATACCTCCTCCAAACATGGTACAGACAATTCGTCATTGAGATCCCATCAAGTATGTTAAAGACAGACAGGGTCCAAGTGTTATTGGTTGACTTTGTAAACCAAAAAACTGTCCCTGTTGCACATAGTCGTGCAATGAAGACTGACTTTTTCATTTAAAGGCACCATCTTTCAAGTGTAGTGTTTGTAAGTCTAAGTCATATTATACTTTTGGTAAAATTGGTTTATTTTGTGCCTCTTTATGGTAACTACTAATAGAATTAAAGTATTAAATAGAAGCGGCAGTTCCTCTTTATGGTAATTAGTAATAGAATTAAAGTATTAAATAGAATTAAAGTATGAAATAGAATTAAAGTATTAAATAGAATTAAAGTATTAAATAGAATTAAAGTATGAAATAGAGTGGTATAGAGTTGTAGTGTGGTATAGATAGAGTGGTCCCCACAATATAATAATAAAACCCTCAACTGGTCTGAATTCCACCAAACAAGTATCTGGACTGCGTAGTGTGGTGGCCCCGGTACACAATTTGGTACCGAGGCCACAATATAATTAAAAAATTGGGCATCAACTGTCACCGTTGTTTAATATCTGATACACCTAAATATGGACTGCACAGTGGAGTGGCCCCGGTAGTAAATTTGGTACCGGGGACACAATACCTCCATCAACCCTCTAAATCCCACTCCACTGATGGCGGACACCGGGCGCACGTCTAACACCAACATTGCAGTTACAGCCGCAGTTATACGCTTTGCAATAGGGTGACTACTATCGTATTTTGTGGTCATGGCAAACGACTGTTGGACGGTCAATTGTTTTGTGAAAGACTTAGCGGTCTTACGACTTCCCCTCTGGGAAGATGACCGACTAACAGCAGCAACAGCAGCAGTGGCAGTAGTAGGCGTACCGCTGCAGGATTCCTCGGATGAATCCCGTATTGAGGAGGACTCAGTCTGGCTGCTGACTTGGGCTGCAGGACTGAATCTGATGGAGATTGTGGAGGAAGTTGACGAGGAGGGTGTTGCTGGTGTGTATCCAACTGGACCACGGGATTTAGGTGTCCCTGTACCGATGAGGGTCCTAGCCCCAGTTCCTGAACTAACCACTGAACTATGAAGGTTATTCAGGTGACGTATAAGGGAGGATGTTCCTAGGTGGGCAAGATCCTTACCCCTGCTTATTTGAGCTTTACATAAGCTACATATGGCCATACATTGGTTGTCTGGATTTGGATAAAAATAACTCCAGACCGAAGAGGTGCATTTTTTGGTCTTCTGACCAGGCATGACGATGGGCTTTTTCATCCCATGGACATCAGCTGTTTCCCCCCCTGGTGCCTCATTTACAATAACCACATCACCATCCTCATCATCAAGTTCCTCCACAGCGCCAGCTGCATCATCAATAGCCTCCTCCCGAGCCACCTCTTCCCGTACAGTGATGGGAAGGTCAGGCTTGACAACCACCAACATCCTTGGACTCGCCTTGTGGATTTGTGATAATTTCTCTTTAGAAGGCAGAGTTGTTTGCTGTTTTGTTGCTGACAGCATAACTCTCTTCAATTTTTTGTAGGGGGGGGGGAGGAGGAGGAGGGCTAAGATCCGTGGGTGAAGCTGAACCACTAGTCATGAACACGGGCCAGGGCCTAAGCCGTTCCTTGCCACTCCGTGTCGTAAATGGCATATTGGCAACTTTACGTTTCTCCTCAGATGATTTTAAGTTTCTCTTTTTGCTACTTTTTCTTAACTTGGGCTTTTTGGATTTTACATGCCCGGTACTACGAGATTGGGCATCGGGCTTGGAAGACGACGTTGATGGCATTTCATCGTCTATGTCATGACTAGTGGCAGCAGCTTCAGCATTAGGAGGAAGTGGGTCTTGATCTTTCCCTACTTTATCCTCCAAATTTTTGGTCTCCATTATATGTAGCACAAGATACTGCAGAATGTGTGAACTTGGTAATATTGCAGTACCAATGGACTTATACTGCTGGATTGGTTTTGCAAATTTGGTTATAATTATTATATTTTTTTTTTTTTTACATTTTTTATTTTTTTTTACTTTTTTTTTATTTTTAAAAAACTTGGGAATAGTGGGGAAATAACTATGCCCTTAGAAGCACAGAGCACAGGACACAGCACCACTGGACTGAACAGGACACGGCACAGGACCCAGCAGCACTACGGAACTCAGCAGGACAGAGCACAGGACACAGCACCACTGGACTGATACTGCAGAATGTGTGAACTTTGTAATATTGCAGTACCAATGGACTTATACTGCTGGATTGGTTTTGCAAATTTGGTTATAATTATTATATTTATTTATTTTTTTTTAAATTTTTTATTTTTTTTTACTTTTTTTTATTTTTTAAAAACTTGGGAATAATGGGGAAATAACTATGCCCTTAGAAGCACAGAGCACAGGACACAGCACCACTGGACTGAACAGGACACGGCACAGGACCCAGCAGCACTACGGAACTCAGCAGGACAGAGCACAGGACACAGCACCACTGGACTGATACTGCAGAATGTGTAAACTTTGTAATATTGCAGTACCACTGGACTTTTACTGCTGAATGTGTGAACTTGGTAATATTGCAGTACCAATGGGCTTATACTGCAGGATTGGTTGTGCAAATTTTGTGGTAATTAAAAAAAATTAAAGTAGTTTTTGGTATTTTTTTAAAAAACTTTTTTTTATTTTTTTAAACACAGGGGAATATTGGGGAAATAACTATGCCCTTAGAAGCACAGAGCACAGGACACAGCACCACTGGACTGAACAGGACACAGCACAGGACCCAGCAGCACCACTGACCTCAGAAGGACAGAGCACAGCACACAGCACCACTGGACTGATACTGCAGAACACAGCACAGCACAGCACAGCACAGAACTAAACAGCACAGCACAGAACTAAACAGCACAGCACGAGATCTACCAGGACAGAGGACCACCTAACACACCCTCCCTCTACCCTGATCAATGCCCGAGTGAAGATGGCGGCGACTAGCGGGGAATTTATAGGATCCGAGTATCGCGAGATCCGACAACGGGATTATGAGTCAGAGCCTCAGTTTCACATTTGAATTTGGCGCCAATACCCGGATCTGTCTCGGATCCGACTCGGATCCGCAACGTTCGGGTGGGCTCGGATTTCATAAATCCGAGTGCGCTCATCCCTAGTTTGCACCCCTTGCATTGTAACATGGTTTTGTCCAGGAGACTGAAATAAGATACCTCTTCATTTAAGATCCTTAATGATTCAGGTCGCAGGATAGGACAGTGTCTTGAAGACCTAGGGATTATAGCGTCTATATGAGGAGAGAGTGTTCAACAGTGTCGAATGCAGCAGAGAGATCCAGGAGAATTAGAAGAGAGTAATCATCTTTAGTTTTAACTGTGATCAGATCATTGACAACCTTGATCAGCGCAGTCTCTGTGGATTGTTGAGAGCGAAAACCTGATTGAAGAGTATCCAATAGATTGTTTGCAGAAAAGAAACATGTGAGGCGAGTGTAGGCAATTCTCTTAAGAAGTTTGGAGGGGCATGGGAGTTGAGAGATGGGCAGTAATTTAAGAGAAAGTTTGGGTCAGAATTTAGTTCTTTTGAATAGGAGTAATCACTGCATGCTTGAATAGTGATGGAAAGATACCAGTAGAGAGAGATAAATTACAGATTTTAGTTAGAGGTAGAATGAGCACACGAGACAAGGACCTACCAATTTGTGAGGGTATGGGAGAAAGAGGACAAGAGCTAGAGTAGGAAGATAAGAAGAGACTAGAAACCTCCTCTTAATTTTTGGGATCAAATGAAGAGAGGGTGTCAGAGGATGCTGGGAAGGAATTGAGCTGATTGCTAGTTGAGGGATACCATTTCAAGTCTGATCTTATCAATCTTGTCCCTGAAATAGGAAGCAAGATCCTGGGCAGTGATGGTAGTTGGAGGGTTTGGGGTGGGAGGATTGAGAAGAGATTTAAATGTGTCAAAAAGGCATTTGGGGTTAGAAGTCTGAGCAAACATGAGAGATTGGAAGTATGCTTATTTAGCAGTGTTCAGAGCATTTCTATAGGAGTGGTAGATAGCAGTATATGCGCTGACATCATTAGAGGTACAAGATTTATGCCAGTGATGTTCAGCTTTACGAGAAAGTATTTGTAAATTTTGTGTTACTTTAGTGTGCCACGGTTGATAGCGAAATCTATGCAGAGTATGAAGAGTCGCTGGAGCCACTTGATCAAGGACAGTTGCTAAGGTATGGTGAAAATGAACAACTGCCCGATCGGCGGAGGAGAATGGATAAAGTGTTGAAGAGAGGTGGAAAACTGTTGAAAATCAATAGAGTTAATATTCCTGCGGGTATGAGGAAGCTTGGAAGAGTTTGACAGCAGGGAGGTTAAAGAACTGGGAGTGAGTGAGTAACTAATACGGTGATGATCCAGGATGGAGAAAGGAGTGTTAAGGAAATTAGAAACTGAGCATAGACTAGAGAAAACAAGGTGAAGACAGTGGCCATCCTGATGAGTAGCAGATTCATTGCACTGGGAGAGGTCAAGTGAGGTGGTTTGAGAGAGTAGTTAAGAAGCAGCATTGAAAAGTGGACTAGCAATAGGAATGTTTAAATCACCCATGATGATGGTGGGGATATCAGAAGATAAGAAGTAAAGGAGCCAGGCAGAGAAATGTTCATGAAATTGTTGGTGGGGTCCAGGGGGCAATAGATCACAGTGATACGCATAGAGAATGAGTTAAAAATCCTAACAGTATGTACTTCAAAAGATGTGAACGTGAGTGATGGGACATTTGGTAGAGCTGTGAATCTGCACTGTAGTAAGAGAAGTTGTTCAACCCCATCTCCTTGTCTGCCTCCAGGTCTGGGGGTGTGGTTGAAATGGAGACCACCATGTGAAAGTGCTGCAGGTGAGGCAGTGTCTGATTGCATGAGCCATGTTTCTATGTTTGCCATAAGATTGAGGTTGTTGGAGCTGAAGAGGTCGTGTATGGAAGTAAATTTGTTACAAACAGAGCGTGTATTCCATAGAGCATATTTAATGGACTTTGGAAGAGTGGGGAGACAGGTGATGTGTTTGAGATTTGCTGGATTTCGGTTGTGCTCAGATATATGTGTGGGAGAAGTGAGGGGGACCTGGATTAGGTGATATTTCACCAACTAATAGAAGCAGGGTGGAAGAAAGATAGGAAAGATAATTGTAAGATGTGTGTCCTTTTAGTTTCCGGTGACAGGGTGAGGCTGTTATAACTATTGAATTTAGATAGGACAACAGTTCATGAGTGTTAACTAAAGGTGACTTGAAGTAATGAAGGAGCAATGTGGACAGAGGCGTGTTTTGCAGGAAGGGTGAAGGAGGATATAGATCTAAAGATAATGCGATGAAAGCAAAGCAAGAAAAATAATTTGGTAAACATTGGGATTTAGAAGGAAAATAGCAACAAATGCAGGAATTAAAGAATTACTTAGTTGTAATGTCCTGTGTAATAAGAAGTAGCAGAGTAAAGCTGCAGCAGATGTAGATTATTTCTAGATGTCTTCAATTGTTGTTCAATGTTTGTTCAACTGTCTTGTTCAACTGTATTTTCTAAACACTTTGTGAGAAAAACACTTACCGTAGAAAACACACGTCTGCCCCCACATACGTCTCACCGAGACTAAATGGTAAGTTATAGGTGAGGCTGATTTCATAATAAGTTACTTCTGTGCTAATTAGGCAACTGATCAGAGAAGGGGGGGACTATTGGGCTTACTCAGGCTATATGAGAGCCAGGCCAGAGTCATAAAATTGGTTCAATGAGCATCAACTAAACACATGCTAAGCAAGTAACAAAGTCCTATTACATTCTTTTTTACAAAAAAATACAGGCACAGTTGCAGAGATGACCCCTGGCTCTATATTTCATGAACCTCTTAATTTTTCCTATGCGGTTAAAGCTAATAAATACCAGTCCCTTGAAAAGAAATATGGTCCCTAGACATTCACCAGACTGATGAAACACTGGCAAATAGAAAGAGATGATGTTAAGATCCAGAAGAAAAAAAAATGAAGAAAGAATTAACTGGACTTGATGATTTGGATGGTATTCTGCTGTCTGTTTAGCCAACAGCTGTTTATTTCAGACCTTATTTAAGAGAACTTGTACCTTACAAATTTTACTGGAGCATACCGTTTACTTCCTGTCTGTCAAAAATCTGTCAGCCAGTTGCAAAATTTTCCAGATTACTATGATTTGTGTGTTATGCCAGTGATCCTGAATTTCTCTGTGGTTGAATGAATGTCTACTGAGTGGATTTGTATGATGGTCCTCCCAGCTCTGATTCCCCTGGTGTGCACGACTACCTGAGCTGGTTCTGATTTATTGTCTTAGTCTCTGACTATGCCTTTGAACTACCCTTTGGCCTCTGTTCCATTCCTGCTTACCATAAGCCGCCAGCTTCATGACAAATAATTACTTTCTACAATAAGAAATAAACAAGAGACCATGTGTGGTCAGCTTGAGGAACTAAACTCAGACGTGGTTGGGTATTACATCACTGACACAAGTTACTACAGTTGCAAATAGCAAATCGTGAGACTCAAGATATTTGCTTGATGTAAACCTCAACAGTTTCCTATTTTTCTAGAGAACAAATTATTGTAACACCCTGTTCCAGAGCTCACCTGTGTTAGGAGGCAAGGTCCCACAAGAGAGAGGGGAGAAGAAGCAGATGTGGCACAGCCATAGAGGAGGGCAGAGATGACACAGCCATAGAGGAGGGCAGAGATGGCACAGCCATAGAAGAGAGCAGAGGAGGCACAGTCATAGAGGAGAGCAGAGGTGCAGACAGAGTGGAGAAAAGACAGTGTGGACCCCAGAGTAGAGCAACTACTTACAGATATGGTGGTCAAATGGTGTCCAGAGGGAGTCAGATCCCATCCAGGTTTCAGAGGGAATTTGGACCAGAGGCCCAATGGGGCTGAAACCATACTTAGTTTGCCCTTCTGAGCTATAGGTCTGACCTTGTGCTTTTATAATATTGCAGAGACCACTCCTGCCCCTATCCTGCTGATTATATAGGCTGGGGCTGCATCTGCCATAATTGATTCACTGTTCAGTATATCCAGTTAATATATTAGTTTAAAGAGAAGTTTTGTACTAGGCAGCAACCACATTGTGGCCAATGGTTTTATTCTTTAATTTTACTGATTATCCCCCTGTAGTGACCAGAGTCATCATTGTATAGTACCATGGAACTGGAGCTCATTATTGTTCAATTCTTCACATTGCATATTAAAACTACACATGCTTGTATTATTAGTTTCGGGAGTGTGTCTGCAGATATGTGTATGTATGCTGCATATGTGACGTCCTAAACAGATTTGATTGATAGCCGGCTAGGATATAATTAATATTTTGAAAACTTAATGTTCAAGTGAGTTCATGCTAGGGTGTATTTATTTTTCATATATAGGCCCTTTGTTTTTTTGTTGTCACCAATCTGTGCAAACCTGCATCTCCACTGCCCAATGTGGATGACAAAACATTTACTGTCACACTCTACCCTGGCTTCCCTTAGCAATATATATATATAATATATATTAATTTCCCTACAATTTTTTTTTATTGAGCATTAAATTATATTGTTTGCCAATAGATGCACCACGTGACTTCCCCCATAGTTCAGATGTCTCAATTACTAACAACAAATTATCGTCCTGGAGTTGGGCAGTGTTTTCTATTGGCAGCTGCCTACTGGACTGTAATAGGTGTCAGCAAAATTTGAGTAGCACGTTGCAGTCTTAAGCAGAACGTTGGCTTTATTGAACACAGGATACAGCTTATGTATATGCAGTAACACAGGATATGTATATAGCTGAAGGGCTATGGACTGCATGTCCGTGTGGTACTTCTATTGTTCATCTGCAGGAACCAGACACTGCAGCTGTGCAGCTCCATTATACATACAGTACACTACAAGGAACAGCCTCTGTACATGCACAGTAGGCAAAATGGACAGAGCCTGGCGACACTGCACTTACGGGAAGCAGGGACCAGAGCAGAGCATAGCGCTCCCTCCCAACAATTTCTTCCTTGTGGAATGGGAAAGTCTCACACTTCTTGTCACTTGCTTACTGAATTCAAAGTGAAAACAGACTTCGATACAGAAAAATGGAAAATTACATATACAACTAATTTGCATCATGCTGAAAAGTTTGCATAGGATTTACACCAAAATCACCTCATATAAATAAGCCTGATACTGTTGTGGTTATTTTTAATTTACTGTACCTGTACTTCTGCTTATTGTTTTTTTGCTGATTCACTGTGTAGAAATGTGCTAGTGGTTGGGAATTACCAATGGTCATTTGAGATCTACATAGGAAATGTTGTGGGTGCCCACAAGCAACAAACAAATAACAAACCTTACTTTCACAAATAAGCATCCTGCTTAACCAGTCAGCCCCATGCATCACATAACTCTTATGATCAAGGGGAATTCTATTTTTATATTTAGGTAAGAAATGTGTAGTAAAGTAAAAATATACATATGATCCTAGTAATGCAGCAAATTAAATAAATTGTTTATTTAAGATGTTCCTCATATATAAGTATAACTAGCTTTGAAAGATTACTCCATTTAGAGGGCAGTTCACACCATTGTTTTTTTTAAAAGCAACAGGGAGCAATGTTAAATGTTAATGCAGAACATAATTCAATATCCAAAGCTCCATCCTCAGAGCCGGAGTTACCATAAGGCAAACCTACGTATCTGCCAAGGGCGCCGATGGTTATGGGGCCCCGCAGTGCCCCCACACGGAGTACCGGTCGCTGATATTAAGGAGAAGCAGCTTCCTATCTGCTATTCCATGTCCATGTTATGCTGGCAGTGTGGTACTTGACGTGACATTCCCAGTCTGAGGTGTTGAGGATGCTGCCCCACATCTTGTCTGCCAAGGGGGGAAGCAGTGGGGGTAGGGAGGCTATTGCCCAGTGGGGGCACCACCTAGGGTGTCCATAAGTACCTAGGATCGTGCATGCGCAGTTGCCATTTGCCTGTAAACAGCACAGGGGAGAGAAGCAATGCTGCTACAGAGGGATCGGAAGATCGCTCTCATGCAATGCTATCACTACAGGATTGAATGGCTTCAGAGGGCGTTAGCCATTGGGGTCAAGCTCTGAAATGCTAAGCTTTTCAGAGCTTGATAAAACTGCTCACACCGCAGTCCCATTGCTTATTATGGGGACTACTGGACTGTGCGGAACTTTGTCTATCATCGATATCTTCTGCGTTAGGCTTTTCTTAAATTCCTGTTTGACTTAAAAATGCCTGAACCATGCGGAAATAGGCCTCCATAACTATCTCATATCTATCTATACATGAATATTTTTAAATACAAGTTTACACTGACCAAGGTCTGTGTCATTATTGTACTGTGTGAGAAACACTGTTGAGATTGCAATACCGTATTGTATTTGACATATACATATATTTCATTTCAGACTAGTTGAAAGTGGTTGACAAAATGTGTAACAGGCAAGGTGTAAAGAGGAAAACGCTAAAAATACATATTTAATCAACACCTTTGTTTAACTTTTTATTAATCATCACTTTTATTCTTGTGATCTTAGTTTCTTTATCTCTGGAGCAATACCACTCATTTCTCCATTAGGTCATTGTGAAACTCCCGCTATAACAAAATTAACCTTAGCTACTCACATGTCCACATTCCACTGCACAGTGCAATTGTAAAATGTTTCAATGTTTACTGTGATATCAAAGGTCAAGACCTACAGTAACTGCTCTTGTACACATGGAATTTTCAAAGTAACAAAGGTATTATCAATCAATAAAACTCCTAATAAACACAGTCACATTTGTAAGATGGATTGCATAACATTACCTACTCTGTATTTCATTACAAGCACAAAACTAGATTGTTTTTGTGAATGATAAGGAGCCATAAATTCAGGATTTTGTAAGCTGTGGGCTTCAAGTTGAGTTGAACGTATACCAGTTTGCATGTAGTAAATTGCAATAAATTGTACTGGGCATGCCCAAAAAAAGAGCTTATGCATATGCCCGCATGAAAACTTGCATGCATATGATACTTGCTACTCGTCAGGACTGAAGAGGCAGAATGGGCTCTGTCATGAACAACCAGCCTATTTCAGATACAGCAATCTGAACAGCTGGCAGTTACTGGCATCACCTTAGTCACTTACCAATGAATACACCTTTTCTGACACCACAAAGGATTTACTATGGAGTCCTTGTGTTCACCAAAACCACTTATTAATATTACACACTTAATTCACATACACATGTAGCATGAGCCTCACTTGGCTTCGTAAAGTCACAAAGAATCCCAGAGAATATGCTAGATTAAATATATTTTATGCGAAAAATGTTTCCAAGGTGTAATTACAAAACAGTTGCTAAAAAGACATACAAAATAAGTTGCACAAATAAGTTTCAGAAATAAAATAGGAACTAAAACCAGAGTCACTAACTTACTAGTTTAAGACTTGGCATGAGAGGAGTACACTTTGGGAAAGATGGCACATTCTAACCTGGACAGGTCTCCCCATAGAATGCACAATATTACTCGGTCACACTGCTCTCACCCTCACCTTTGGAAATTAACTTCTAAACCACCTCACACTGCTCCCACCCTCAGCTTTGGAAATAAGCTCTCTCAATGTCAGGGTAGATTAATTCCCATAATGACACAGGGCTTTTGTAAATTAGATATCGATGTCCTGAGATGGGTCTGGAATTTCACAGAGCAGGATTTCTCACCTCTGGCTGCACCTGGTCAGACTGTATACCCAAACTGTGTCACGCCTCAGAGATGTTATCTGTCTGGCCTGGTTACTTTCAAAAGACTCTTGACACTTGTATAGGTCAAACTGATGTCATTCAGCAAAGCACACTTTGACATTACATTACAAGGTACATACAATATACACATTGTCATACATGAATATTCAGGTAAAAATATTAATCAGTGATTAGGTGCAATGCATAATCGCCACAAACCCCAATGGCTGATGGATGCACAAGGATTACAGTGCTTGGTTGGTAAACTGCACCAGTTTGGAAATATATTCAGGAAGGGACAAACTTGAGTTTTTATGGTGTTAGTAATTAATGTCCATCGGCACCAAAGATGAAGATCACTTTCCGTAACAAGATATATTATAACATGCAAGATTAGTGCCAAAGGTTAATAAACAGGAAACATCTATAGTTGTTTGTCAAAACCAAGGGTCTGGTGCACCATGTAATCGGTATAGAGTCAGGAATATTGTTTCATCACACACTGGGACATGGATGCTGGAGTAACAAGCATTGGGGAACACTGATACAGTCAAAGACAAGTCGAGGATCTGGTACACTAAGAGACACCAGGAATACACTAGATACTGGTGACAGGCAAACAATAATCTAGTAACCCGGGGTGATATAGTTGCTGAGGCATGTCCCGCAATGATGAGGTAGCCACACCCGAGTGCAAAAAAGGACTTTCTGGTGTATGTACAGGTATTTACTGGCAAGACATTTATAATAGCTAGTTTTAATGGCAAAATTAACATGGTTGCTTCTTACTGGTTTATATGACAAGACCGCTGCAGTTTGTGAAAGTACCCCTCTCCTAAATAAGCAATTTCCTTGGGCTGCAGGTTTGTCAGGATGCTGGGCATGAAAGTTATAAGCAATCTAAGAGCATGAACATTCTCAGTAAGTTCCCATGATCATTCATCAGGGCTATAACCCTGCCACTTAATAGCATATTGTAATCCCATCTCATCCTCAATCCTAAATATTTTTTAATATCTTTATTGGTGACATTGCAAAAGGTATTGAAAGGAAAGTATTCCTATTTTTGCAGATGGCACAAAGATTTGCAACAGGGTTGACAAACCAGGAGGGGAAAAACAAATGATTGATGATCTAGGTAGACTAGAGGAATAGTCAAGAGTGTGGCAACTACAGTTTAATGCAAAATCATGCACTTGGTAAAAACCCAAAGGCTAAATATAGCGGTGGTACTAAAAATCAAAATGACAAAATTTTGGCTTAGTAAAAAAAGCCAGTACTTACCATGACTCAAGAATCCCGAAACTCTGATGGCAGACATGCAGACATTGACGACTACCATATTTTTCGCTTCATAAGACGCACCTGACCATAAGACGCACCTAGTTTTTAGAGTGGAAGTCCTTTGTCATAAATAGACAACAAGCGTTTTTTTCATATAGAAATGGTAAGCTCTCCTGGTTTTCACAGACAATCAGCGGCCAAGTGGATTTGTAATTAGCGTGCAGGCTAGCTGCAGCAATAGAGCAGTAGATTGTTTCCCTGGTGCTCCACCACTCTATAAATAGTGATATGTCACTCTTGAATTATACTCTTTTATATTGTATTTATTTTAAAATGCATAAACATGTAATTTCTCTGGCCAGAGTAAAATTGAACATCAGTGTATATAAAAACTATAATAGGCATTTGTTGAGAAAAAAATGTTCCTTAGCAGCATGTTGTTCTCCGCATCATGAAAATCATTTAAAGTCACTAATGGTGTAGTAGTTATCGGTGGTATGTTTCTGACTGTAGTCTGTACCCAAAAAAAACACTTGTTTGTAAACTTACAGTTTGGGGGATGATAAGCCAAAATCCAGGTGGTCCTTGTAAAGTCTGTTTTTGAGTCCACAGCGACAGCTCTGGCTGCGGTGTCCTATGCACAGGAACTCCGTTGGCGCGTGTTCTATCTTCCTTGGTCCGGCGGGGAACCTATGCTTAGATTTTTTGTTCCGCTTTGATGCTGAATGATATTTTTTCCTAGCCGGGCAAATCCAGCAAGTCCTTCAACTCTCCGGATAGTAGCAACCTGGTGAGTCGTTCAAAATGTAAGTATCCAAAGCGTTTACCCTCATAAACTGAGGCTTCCTTAGGGCTGCAGCAATAGTAACGAATGGTCTCTATCAAGGTATCGCACCACTCTTCCCGGCCGGTAAAAACTACAAAACGGTTTAGACGGCTAAGACACGCAGCACTGATACAATGATCTAATCTGGCTGCAGGCACTCTTTTTTGCAGTATTCGCTCCATAAGACGCACACACTTTTCCCCCCACTTTTTTGGGGGGAAAAAGTGCGTCTTATGGAGCGAAAAATACGGTATTTGAAAAACTGAAGTGCAACCATTTCGACGCATCAAGATCCCGGCTCCCAGACTGACATCCGTTTCTACGGCGACAGTGTAATTGCGACTGTTAATGGGACGATGCAAGGATGCGTGTGCTGTACAATGTCCACGACTTAGTAAAAAGCATTGTACAGCACACGCGTCCTTGCATCGCCCCTTTAAAAGCTGCAATCACACTGTCGCCGTGGAAACTGATGTCATTCTGGGAGAAGGGTTCTTCATGCGTCAAAGTGGTTGCACTTCAGTTTTTCATACAGTCGTCAATGTCAGCATGTCTGCCATCAGAGTTTCGGGATCTTAGAGTTGTGGTAAGTACTGTTGTTTTTTACTAAGCCAAAATTTAGTACCAAACCCAAATATAGTATTAACAGCACTTAATGGATGCTACTGAGAAGGAAATGGATCTAGGAGTCACTATTCAAGCGACTTAAAGACAGGTAAGCAATGTAACAAACCACTGAGAAAGGCAAGCCAGATGCTTGGTTGCATAGGGAGAGGAATCAGTAGCAGAAAGAAAGAAGTAACTATACCACTGTATGTTGTAGGTCATTGGTACGGCCTCATCTAGAATACTGTGTTCAGTTTTGGAGGCCATATCTCCAGAAGGAAATAAGTACATTAGAGACTATACAAAGAAGGACAACTAAAATGGTGCATGGCCTACAGCTAAAACTTACCTGGAAAGACTAAAAGATCTAAATATGTATAATTTGGGGCAAAGAAGGGAAAGGGGGGACATGATTGAACCTTTCAAATATATCCAGGGTTTTAACAAGGTACAAGAGGGAACCATTCTTCAAAGAAAGAGAAGTATTAGAACACGAGAACATGCACTGAAACTGGAGAGAAGTAGATTCAGAGAAAATTTGAGGAAAAATTGCTTAAACGAAAGGTTAGTGGATAAGTGGAATAGCCTTCCATTATTGGTGGTAGAGGCTAATACAGTAGAGCAATTTAAACATGCTTGGTAAAGACATAAGAATATCCTTACAAATAACTAAGGACCAAATAGGGTTTGAGGTTACAATAGGCTAAAAAATGGTCAGACTAGATGGGCCAAGTGGTTCTTATTTACCATCGTTCTTTGTTTCTATGGTTCTATGTTTCTATTTCCTGGTGGGTCTAAGTTAGTCTATTTGACCTTTGTATCTTTCTTGAGATTCACAAATTTAGTCATTAAAATTTTCCAGTTTTTTCTATGGAGACCTGTAGATATTGGTACCTCACCATCTGGAACAACATCAGTAATAAATTGACTTTTTTACTTGAACTGTGTATGTTTTATTGTATGCAAATTCATCAGTGGGAAGCATCTCAACCCAATCAACTTGTTGGGACCAAAATAGCTTCATAAATACTGTTCCAATCATTGATTAAGTCCATAGGCCAAATGGAATAGGCAGTGGTTGCAACAGATGAGATACTTTGCATCTAGAGCAGATTGGGCAGGCAAACACATGTCCTTGGACATCTGAAGCCACCAATAATATTGGGATATCCAGAGTCTTAATTCTTCCTGGATGTCCAACTATTTTGGAGTTATGAAATTGTTGCATAATTTAATTTCTGGGAAGTAGCATTAGGAATAAGCACATGTGAAAGTCTGGTGATACAACCATCAGGTTATGTTTGTAATTCCGGGTGCTGTAACTTGAGTTTGCGCAGACCACATATTTTGTTGGGTTGCAAAATAGATTACTCTTTATAGTGATGACTTCTTAAACCTTCATATTGCTTGGATAGAGTATCTGCTTATCCATTGCGAGACCGCGGCCTGTAAGTAAAAACTAAATTAAGCTGGTGAAAAACAAGGCCCATCTAGCTTGACGGAAGTTTTGCCTCTTGCCAGAACTGAAATATTCCAGATTCCTATGGCCTGTATAAATAGTGATAGTGTTTGGTATACTGCACCCCTCTAACAAACTGTCTCCATTTTTTCAGAGATAGTTGAAGCGTCAACAGTTCTCAATCTCCAACTGAATAATTCTGCTCTGCTGGTAACAATCTCTTAGAGAAATAAGCGCAAGGATGCAATGCTTGGTTTTCACCTTGTCTTTGTGACAATATGGCTCCATCAGCAGTTTCTGAAGCATCAACTTCTAAGATAAAACTTGAGTGGTGTCAGAGTGACCCAACACAGGGGCAGTTTGTAACGCCTTTTTAGGCAACAGAAGGTGTCCTGGATTTGAACAGTTCAATGAAACGACAACCCCTTTTTAAATCAAGACAGAATTTGGTTGCGCAACCTCTGAAAAGATCCCAGGAAACGTTGCACAATGTTGATATCTTTGGATACTGGCAATTTCTCAATAGCTGGAGTTTTAATGGGATCCATCTTGATACCCTTCCAAGAAGCCATATTTCCCAAGAATTCTATAGACTCTGTCTAAAAATGTTGAACTTGGCATACAGACCATGAGTTCTGAGAGCGATTTGAACATAATGTTTGTGTTCTAACAATGTATGTGAATAAAAAAGAATATTGTCCAAATAAAATATTACAAACTGATCAAGGATGTCTCAAAAAATATCATGAAGAAAATGTTGAAAAGTTGGCAAGACTAAACAGCATCACAATATATTCAAAGTATC
Source organism: Mixophyes fleayi (assembly GCF_038048845.1). Taxonomy (NCBI): domain Eukaryota; kingdom Metazoa; phylum Chordata; class Amphibia; order Anura; family Limnodynastidae; genus Mixophyes; species Mixophyes fleayi. The sequence goes on from NC_134404.1 coordinate 221,020,689, forward strand.
TAAATGTATCTTCCACTCATCCCCTGAATGTTTGTGAAATAAATTATAAGCTCTTAAATCCAGTTTACTGAAAAACCTGGAGAACCACAACCTCTAAAAGTAATTCAATGATGAGGGGTAAAGGTATTAAGTATAGTGATGCCACTCAAAGCATGATAGTCCACACAAGGGCAAGACCTCCATCTTTTTTACCCACAAAGAAAATGTGAGCAACTTCTGGTGAAATTGAATGTCGAATAAAACTCCTTTATCATCAATTTATTTTTTAAGCATAAGTTTTGGCTTGGATAGTGAATATATACTCTCAAAAGGAATAGAAGCCTCAGGTGTAAGATCAATTGGGCAAGCATACGGCTGATAAGGCAACAATGTTTCAGTCTGCTTTTTGTCAAATACATTTTGAAATTCCCAATGCTGGTACGGGATCTGAGAGGAACTTAGATAAACAGAGCCTATTGTGGCTTTATCCTTTGTAACAGATAGACAGTGGTGTTCACAAAACTCTAAGAATACAATACTTCTTTGGTAATTCTATTAATAGATTTAAAACTTTGTGTATTTAACCACAATCAAAGTGGGTAATTCATAATATCCATCAGGTTTGTGGTAACAAAGACTCTTGATTCACAGCCCCTGAAGCAATAGGTGAACCATCTGTAGTTAACAAAAGAATAGTTTCAGCCTTGGGTAAAGTAGGAATTTCATGTTTTCTGGCAAATCTGCAATCAATAAAATCCCCCATAGAACCAGTATCTATTAATGCTGTAGCAGGTATATGGTAATTTTTAAAATCCAAAACAAGTGGCAAAGACACAAGGTAACGTGGGGTGCTATCAGAAGAACTCAAATGGTTAATCCAGGAGGGATGCAGCAGCATGACCCAGGTTCCTTTCCTTTAAGGAACCTGGGCACAGTCATTTTCTGACAGCCTATGATTCTAGCCCCAAATGTTTCAGACTGAAAGAATAATGGCAGAGATTATGTTCTCACCTCTAGATTTTTCCTGTATAGATACTGAGCCTTGAAAACTACCAATCTGCATAGTTTTAACTTTTGAGTCACTTGCTGTTGTTGCAAAAATCTTAATTAGGTCTGTAGGAGATAGAGAAGAGCTGCCTGGGAATGTTTTTCTGCACCTCTCTTTGCATCTTGCGTTCAGGTGAGTGTCAATAGCGATACATCTATCCATAACATTTTTCAATGTTCAAAATGGGTCAATTCATCTTTAGTATTGTTATTCAGACCTTGACAACATTGATCAATTTTAGCTGCCATATTCCAACCTATATCTTCATCCATAGGCCAAATTCAATAGCATACCGAGGCACAGAACTTGATCAGCAGATTGGAAAGAGTTTACGCTGTAGTGGTAGCTCTGTGTGGATTGTCAAATACCAAAGCTTGTAAAAGGAGTGACAGAGAGTTCAACTATAGAACCTTTTCTTTCCAAAAACGGTGTGGCCAGGGCTAATGCATCTCCCTTCAAAGAATCTGTTCCATAGGTTTGAGGACATATCTGATCAGTCCATATTAGGCCACTAGATTGAAAAATAATGTACACCTGTCTAAAAGCCTGAGTGCAGTTATTGCATTTCTCATACACTGTGTTGGAATCAAACAGAATTAAGCTATATTGCTTTATATTTTTTTGCTGATAAAGATTGTCTGCTACTAGAACTCTTCCCTTTGTAAGAGTTTATTTCTCTGGAATCCAAATAATTCTTCATTTGTTGAATCTGTGGAGAAATAAGCTTTTGGTTGCAGTGCCCATTATCGTCTCACCTCAAGATTATATTCACAAAAGGAGAGTGGGTGTGAATCATTGTATATACAGAAGAAATTTACTCAGTTGCAGACAAATCTTTTTCATTTGAAAGACATGTTGTCTGAACTTTTCAAATAAGGATTTACATTACTATTTCTATATCTTACATATTTTGTTTGATTATTAACTTTATGTCATTTAACAGTGAGAGCACCAACCTACCCTCTTCAAAATGTTATTATCTCTGTATAGTGTGACTGCTTTAGGTGTGTGTGCAGGCTGAATAGCTTGTAACAAAATTGACTGTGCTGGTGTACCAGAGGCCTCAGCAGGATTGATAATATGGGGCCAGGTTATTCTGTAATGGTTTCTGGAAACAAATAGCACAACAATTGCTCTAGGCAATAAGTCCCAATGTCTGGTGCCTATATATTACAGTCCTCAGTGAGTAAACTGCGCCAACTCAGGAATATTTTCAGAAAGTGACTAGTTGGAGTTTGTATGTTGTTAGTAGTTAATGTCCACACTGAAATTAGTATTGGAAAATTGTCACTAAGGATAAGGATCACTTGCCATAACAAGTTATATTGTTACATGCATGATTTAGTGCCAAGGGTTAATACACAGGAAACAGCTATAGTTGTGGTCAAAGGCCATGGTGGAGGACACCATGTAATCAGAACAGAGTCAGGAATATTGGTTAGTTCACAAATAACAGGTTGTAGTGGTTACTTAAGGCAAGTAAGCTGGACAAAACCATGTTACAATGCAAGGGGTGCAAATGAGTTGATTATTTTGCACATAAGGAAAATACTGGCTGTTTTTCCATGTTCCACACAAATACTTGATAGTTTAGTTTTATATTTGCACTGAAATTTAAAGTTGATCTAGGACATGCCATACCCCAACTACAAATCTGTCTTCACATTTTAATTTTATCTCGCCTCCAATGCATTATGGTTTTGCCAAGGTGCAAAGTTACTCCTTTTTTTTCTTTACTCTACGTAATGACTCAGGCCCATAATCACTGTTATTTCTATTGGGAGTCAACCTGAAATTGAAGATTTGTCCATTCTTTCCGCCCAGGCAAACAGATTTACAGGAAAAGTGAGTTCATTTTCTGTTTCTATTCCTTTTTATTTCAAAACACTACCAGGTGGTAGTGATTAACCCTTTTGTATGCACAGGTTTTCCAATTCATCCCTGGCAGTATCAGGTGAAGGAAAGATCATATGTCATTTACACTTTCTTCACTCTCCCCCAGTCACACATGTCCCCCCACCAGTCTCACATACGTTGGAGAGCCAAGCACTAGCACTTGCAAACAGGGCCACTATATTCATAAAATGCCTCTGACACATGCAAACACTGTATCCAGTCTATAGATAACACTATAAATGTTCCACTGTCACATTTATAAATTATGTGTACAATGTCATGTCAAGATATGCCCAGCAATGATGCAGAAGGTGCTGATGACGCAGTCTGTTTAAAGGTTGTTTCATATTTAATTTTGAACTTAAGTCCAGCTTACAGAGGCTGTACATTAGCACTGTTCTATCAGAATATTCCTTCGCCATTGGGATTTAAAACCACACTAGCAGTAGTAGTGTTAAGTTTTTTTAAGCCTTAAAATGTATTTTACAGATTCAGATAACTTTGTATCTAACCATTATGCTGTATTTCCTGCTTTTATTCCTGTTTTTTCAACAAGGTATAGAATGCATAGATCTATGTTGAAGGGCAACAGCACTTAACAACTTAGCCTTCATCATATAAGGGCATCTTGAAATATACAGAAGGAAAGCGGAAAGATAAAGCATAGAGGCATGTATAAATAAATAAATGATTTATCTACAGGTGGAAATCCCCCTTTCTAAAGTAATCCTATTGCATAATATGAATACCATCGGTAACATCTTGATATATCTATTTAGAAATTGTAAAAGTGAAATAAAATAAATAACTATATCGTCATTTGCAGTTAGGTGTAACTTTACTGACTTGTACAAATATAGTTAAAAACCAAATGACTTCCCTTCCATAGAGATCTATTTTGTCACAGGGAAGTGGTTAAAACACAACTATGTAATGTAGGAATTTCCCTTTTCAGTCTCAGCACTAAAATCTCTTTCACTATGCTTAGCAATTGACAAGTGAAATAATCCTGCTACAAAACAAGCTAGCATTCTGGTTATTATACAGTAGTTTAACTAGTGAATGTACATTTCTTATAATATGAAATTAACTGTATCACTCTTATAGCATATCATTCCATTTTCTGCAGTTGTTATAAGTAAACCCTGACCTTTGAGACATACTCACCAATTTTTGGTCCTGCAGCCTTTATGTGGTCAATTGATTAAATTACACATTGACAGCAGTTATAGACCAATAGACCCATCTAGACAATCATGTTAAACCATTAATTGGATAGACCTGTGTTTATTCTGAGCCTGTTTATACTTGTTCATATCAAATTTTCCAAAGTGCCCAAGCTGCCATTATGGCTACTTAGGCTGCTTTAGACCTTATTGGCCATAAATTGTAGTGTGTATGGTCAGCACCTATCAGTCAATGAGGATAGATGGTAAATCTGGTCAAACCATGACTGCTTATGCAGTCATCGTGTGTCCTCGCTAATGGTGGCCTGTCGCATTCAGCCATTAGACCTGCTAAAAGAAACAGTGCTGTACAGCCCAATCTTGGCTACACATGTGTATAGGCAGATCTGATCTAAATCTGACTTCTTGTTGATTGCCCCTTATATGGGCAACTTATAAAATCATTTTTACAAGACTGGTCCAAAAGTAAGAAGCACTATGAAGTGATGCACAGTTCTATCACCTACTTCAATATTGCAGAGGCTGAATAGCCATGTACCTGTATATGTGTGCACAGCTGCCAATGACTATCTCATTCACTTCGAAAGCCAAAGTTATGCTGTGTTTATAGGCGTTTTTACCAATAAATAACCTTTTCTGGATATTATATAATGACCGCATTGAGAAAAAATATTCTGCTCCAGTAAAGCTATTTTTTAATTTTTCAACTTATTTATATTTGTCCTTTAACTTCAATTGCTCTACATTGAAGAGTTAAGATGACCATACACAATAAAATCCGATCTTTAACTGAACTGTAAAAGATTGGAAACTGTGTCTGGGAGCCGCCGCATAGCTGGAAAAAGTGAAAGAATAATAGTTTACAAAAAGCTAAAATAAAAAGGGCAGAACAGGCAGGTCCTGACAGGGCCCCCAGTCAGACTGGTACCCTAGTCTGTCTTGGAGCCCCACAGTCATACCCCCTGTAACCCCTGGATGACAGACCTGCTGCCTTTCAACCCTGTTTTACCAGCAAGTTGGAGACCAATCTTACATTAACAGTTTTAATGCAAACCCATGCATATCCCTGACATTAGTCCTCCTTAATACTAGACACAAACATGCATCCAACACATACATGAAGCTCTAAATTATCCAAGTCTCTTGAAAACAAAAGACTAAATTATCCAGGCTGTTCATGATGGCAGTCAGTGACCAAATCAGCTCAGTCAAAGCTGTTAAATCTCAACCACCCAGCATCTTGTAGCTGATTGTATAGTATGTCTATATAGAATGGGATATGTGTGTAATCTGAACTTGTGTCCATTGCTCGCCTCAGAATTTTAGATTCTGTAGATATTTTTGATCCAGAAAAAGGATGTCTCTGTGACGACACTAGTGCTCCCATAGATCTAATTGTTAGTTAACTGCTTGCAGGAAGAGAAGACTATAATCACTCTTTAGAGAAGTGGGTTTGGAGACCTTATATATATTTCTCACATGTCTGTCTGTGCCATGTTTTTAAATTGCTGTCTATGTGAACGACACTCATATTTCAACATGGTGATTGCATTTCATTTTGAACAGAATGCAAAGTAAGTGCTGCAAACATGCTAATCTGAACATGCCCTAAGGAAAGTTATTGCCTAACAACATTATTTTTCTTTTAATGTATTGTATGGACTTCTCCAACAATTTTTAAATTAAAAACTACTCCATTATGCCAAAGTGATTGTGTTGTTCAGTTGTGTATACTGTGTGACACTGTATAGTATATCTTCTTAATTTTAATAGGCCAGGAGGCTCCCGGACAATGCAGGACAGTAGGCAGGTATGAAATACAACCTACAAACATACCAGCTAAAGAGCAGGTAAAGTTACTATTTGACATTAATATATAGTTTAAAGTCTATATATTACTTATCTGAATAATGTACATTAAATACCGGGATTGCTTATATTTAACTAAATAAACCCACCAAGCTTGGTTAAGTGATGCACGTGGTGAATGATGACCTATGTCAGAATATCAGAAATAGAACAATAATAAGTACGGTTATAATAACTGAATAATAAGCACAAATGTATGCAAATCTTAATATATATATATGTATATATATATATATATATATATATACAGTGCTTTTTTTGTAAAAAAAAAGGTGGTGGAACTCACATCTTGTTAATATTTTAGGAAAAAAAAAATTATATATTAATGTCTAAACATACCTTTAATGTATTGTATTTCAGGCAAATGTTCATAGTAAATTCCATAGTGAATTCCAAATTCCCCGTTACTAACGGGGGACATAAAAATTATTAGGGGCACTGGCACAGGATGAACACTAACGGGGGACATAAAAATTATTAGGGGCACTGGCACAGGATGAACACTAACGGGCCGTTAGTGTTCATCCTGTGCCAGTGCCCCTAATAATTTTTATGTCCCCCGTTAGTGTTCATCCTGTGCCAGTGCCCCTAATAATTTTTATGTCCCCCGTTAGTGTTCATCCTGTGCCAGTGCCCCTAATCATTTTTATGTCCCCCGTTAGTGGTTATCCTGTGCCAGTGCCCCTAATAATTTTTATGTCCCCCTTCAGTGTTCATCCTGTGCCAGTGCCCCTACTAAATTTTTGGTCCCCCTTGAGTTTTTATGCTGTGCCCCACTAATTTTTATACCCCCCCCCTTCCCCCCACCCTCATGCTGGCCTTTTTAATTATTTCTTTCACCATTTATTTTATTGTCCACTTTCTTTTAAACGGCGCCCCATTTTTCCTTTAACTTACCTCTATTGCATCCTTTTTCCTCTTCACTTCTTTTCACTTTTCTTTTCTGGCGTGGCACTCCTCTTCTTAGGTTGAATATGCTCCTCAGCTCACACCTCCGTGAATGAAAGGCGGGCGCGACATGCATGATGACGTCGCGCCCGACAGTCATAGCAAATAGAGAAGGGAGGAGGGCGCAGCCGCGCCGGAGAGATGTCATTTTTTTTTTTTTTGTTTTTTATTGTTAAAGGCCGGCTGAGAAGCCACCGCTATTAAAAAAAAAAAAGGTCCCGGAACGCCGTTCCCAGCGTTCTATGGGAAAAAAAAGCACTGTATATATATATATATACATATATATGAGCATATTAAACTGTTCAAAAATCTATAATGTGTATAAAGACTTACAGTAGTTGCACAATTCAATTTAATTATGTCAGATATTTTTATTTGACAAGTAAGCGTTTTATTTAGTATTCCAACTCCAATTATCCGCCGACGAGGTAATTGATCCACAATATTTGTAATAAGTTTGATTTCAAATTTGTTTGTTCAATTTTTTTAAAGGAACATGAGTATATGCCTTTCCAGCACTGTGCTAATATTTATATTAAGATACGTTCACATTTGTTTTTAATTTCAACACCAAACTGTTTGTCAATATAGACAGTCTAGAGAACCCTGGAAACAGTTAGCAATCATCTTATTATCTATGTTATTCATTTGCAGTGATAAAGGCAATATTTTGTATGTCTGATTAGTGTCAGCTAAAAAGGTTCAGAACTTCTCAGAGATTTCAAGTATAAGTTTCCATTGCTTTTAATCAAAGGGGATTCCCACTGTCTCCTCCCATTTTACTGTAACTTAAAGTCATCAAAACGATTGTAAGTTACAGAAGAGAATACTGATATGAATCCATAAGTGCAACAGAGCTTTGAAAGAGGCTGATTGATGAACTAATATGTTCAATGGTACAATGTGTTACTATTTTTTTAGTTTAATTGAAATTATGCCTATTTTACCCAAATATCATCAAGTATGATCATTTCTATCTTAGTCTGAACCGCTGGAATACCCAAGGCTATAAGTTTAAAAAGTCCCCATATATTTTAGATTGTATTATAACCCATTTCCAATTTCTAAATATATATTTGTATAGGGACAAGCCTTCTGTGACCAAACTAAGCTAGTAATGGGCATATAATGTTTTTACCACACACTATGTATTACATAGATGCTCGGTAAGGACTATTATATGTTAAAACGGATCTTAGCAAGTGAGGCAGTATTGAAGCTAAGTAAAAGTTTCAATAAAACAAAGTAGTCTGGGCTTCCAGTTCCAGTGTGTGTGCACGAGCCAACCCGCCAGTTCAAGCTTGTTAGAGATGTTCACTGATCCCCGTGTTCTGGTTTTGGTTTTGGATTTGGATTAACTTTGGGTTTTGGTTTTGGCAAAACCGCCCTTGCGTGTTTAGGTTTTGGATTCCAATATTTTTCTAAAATCATTATTTTTTTTTGCTAAAATCGCATAATTTTGCTCTTCTTTTTCCTCCATTATTATTAACCTCAATAACACTAATTTCAAGTCATTTGCAGTCAATTTTGACCACCTCACAGATCACAATATTGTTTTCATACACTTTCAAACAAAGACTGCAGCGACTTGACTGGATGCTAAGTGACAGAGCAATGACACAAACACATGGCAGTTAATAGCACATCTAGGAAACATTGCCACACAGCAGTGACAGAAAAGAAAAGTGGTGCAAGATGGAATTGTCCTTGTGCCCTCCCACCCACCCTTATGTAAGATATTGAAAAGGACATGTACAGTTTAACAAAGCAAGCACTCCAGCGACAAGCAGTGCCACAAGTGCTTGCTTTGTTCGGACCCCCACAAAACAAGCTACCAATAGCTTAACTGCCTTAAGCCTAACAGTACTGTCAATGAACTCTACATTATTAAACCATGTCTGCTTTTGCTGCATCTTTAATCTCCTTCTACTCTGTGGATACCTCCCTCTCACCCATGAAGAACTACCAAACTTATGTAGACACAGGAATGGATATTACAACTGTAGTGTCATTAGATTTGCTTCTGACAGACTGACATGGAATATGTGGGCAGCATGGAATCTGTCATGTTGGAATACGCTGCATTGAACAGAGATTTAAACCAATATATAGACGCAGCTGAGGAGGCCAGACATAAATTAAAACCTGACCCACCGCATGAGATCCCAGATTTAGGAGAGCTTGTGCACGATAGATACACTGCGCTTCAGAAGAATAATACAGAGGAGGCCCTGAGGCAGGACGATAAATATGTCCAGTTTAAAGAACAGGTAAGAGACCTGAGAAAACAAATGGGTGTGTCACTGGCCCCTGCAGACTAATCTTTGGAAGATGAAGACGAGGAGATTACCGTCATCTTGAGCACATGGCCGGTACAGTGAGACTGAGAATGAATCATGAAATCAGTTATGGTTCATTTGATTGCTCCACCCGTTCATTGGATAACTGTGGTAATTCTACAGCTAATATATGGCGACGAGCCCTGACCCCCCTGGGATGTGTGCTTTTATCAGTCCAAGACCAATCCAGGGTGCCAGACAATGCACTAAAAAGAGTCACTGAAATACACAGTAAAAAGCAAGTTCATCACTGAGCTTCGAAACAGCCCCAATTCTCAAAAAATTATAATATAGTTAGGTACCTTTGACGTAAAGGGCAGATTACAAACACTGTGTGCAATACTGATGAAAGAGCAGCAAAGTGGAAGGTTTGAGTAATACATATACACGTCTATTTAGACATTCATGCGTACATTACTTCTGCAAGCAATGTTGTTCTTTGTTAATAAAACTGTTGTCTTTATACCGTTCAAAAAAATTAAAAATAATCCTCCACCATTTTTTGGATGTTGATAGTTGATAGTAGGATTAGGCGGAGTTACAGCAGAGGTGTCACTAATTTTGGTCATTTCTTTTTTCAGTAGACAAGACCAGATGTCAAAATGTTGTGCTGAGTCATCTGCATCAGCCCTGGGTCTCTTGGGAAAGCTAAGTTTTTTCTTAGCAGCAGTTGACTGAGAAACTGAATGAAGAGACGCCATCCTGTCACGTAACACTTGAGCTGTAATCTTGCTCACCAGAAGCTCCTTGCATCTTTTAAGATATGGGTCAGTTGGAAACAAAGAGAGAACATAGCTCTTAGACCTAGGATCAAGTACAGTCGCCAAAATGTAGTGATCCGATTTCAAGATTTTAAGAACTCTTGGATCCTGGGGAAGCGAATAAAGTACTTGATCTACAAGTCCGACATACTTGGCATAATTGCTTTGTTTCATCTCCTCCTTTAGTTTCTCAAGCTGCTTTTCCAAAAGTCTAATTAAGGGAATCACTTGGCTCAAGTTAGCAATGTCTGAACTCACTTCACAGGTGACTACTTTGAATGGCTTCAGCACCTTGCACAACACGGAAAGTTTTCTCCACTGCGCTTCAGTAAAATCCATCCCCCCTCCTTTCCCAATGTCATGGCTTGTGGAGTAAACATGGATGGATATTTGTTGTTCCTCCATCCATAGAAGCATATACAGGGTGGAATTCCACTTTGCTACCACCTCTTGCTTCAGTTGGTGGCAGGGAAAATGAAATTGCTCTTGTAGCTGCTGCAATCTCCTACATACTGTTGCCAAATGCCAGAAATGTCCAGATATTTTACGGGCCACAGACAGAATCCCCTGCACATCCCTGTCATTTTTTTAAAAAGCTCTGCACCACTAGGTTTATTGTGGGAGCAAAACAGGGAATGTGATGGAATTCACCCAGCTGTAATGTTCTCACAATATTGGTGGCGTTATCAGAAATGACATATCCTGAGGAGAACCCAAGCAGGATAAGCCATGTTACAATGACATCCCTTAGTTTTTGTAACAGATTGTCAGCTGTATGCCTCTTAGTGAACCCGGTGATACACAGAGTAGCCTGCCTCTGACAAATGGGACATACTTGGGTACATGCTGCTACTGTTCTTGCTGGTGAAGGCGAATCACCAACCCAGTGGGCTGTCACAGTCATATAATCTTTAGTTTGCCCAGTTCTGCTTGTCTACATATCTGTGGTTAAATGTACAGTGGGTAGAATGGCATTTTGTAGCCCAATAATTACATTTTTACGAACCTTCTGGTGGAGGCGAGGAATAGCTTTACTAGTAAAATGGTGTTGTGATGGAATTTGGTAACGGGGACACATGCCCTTTAAGTAACTGTCTAAAACCAGATGCATTAATAGTGGATATTGGTTGCAGATCTAATACTAGCATAGTTGCCATGCTGAAAGGAGCCTTCTTTATGGGTACACTATCAGAAAGGTCAAGCTTACACATAGCTCTCATGGATAGACTCTCCTCAGGGATTTGTGCAATTTCTGAATCTGAACATACATTTTCCTCTATTGCCTTACTGTTTTCTCCCAGCTCGGCTTTTACGCGTAAAAGTATTTGGGCACCACTTTTTGAGTCAGAATGACAAGGTCTTGCTTGGTCATGACTGACCTTACAAGAAGATGCCTCAGTGACTGTTGCAGAACTAGCACTCATAGAGAAAGGCGAAGTCCTCATTCTTTCCTTACCACTGCGTGTGTAGAATGGCATGTTGGCAATTTTATTTTTTTCTGCAGATAACTTTTCCTGGATTACAGCTCTTTTTTTCTTTTTTTCTTTACCAAGGTAAAAGGTGATTTTTTTTTACATTTTTGTTTCCCTGACTTAAAAACACTATGCAACATCGGCTTTAGCTGATGACGTAGAGGGATTACTATCATCATGACCGATACCAGCAGCTGCTTGGTGCTCCTGGTCTTCTGTGTACTGCTGTGAATCCATTTTGATAATACAGTACAATGTGACTCCAGATTAAGAACAACACTGCCACCCCTATTATTTCAATTTCAACAATGACTATTAGCAATGGAACAATGGAGCTCTCCTGAATGTCACTGGAGACTTTGAAGAACACTGCTATCCCTCCTCTTTCTTTTCTAGCTATGACGCTGCCCAACTGCACTAGAGACTGCCAAGAACCGTGTTACCCCTTCTGTGCCCCTCTGTTAAATAGCGCAGGATCGCCGTGGAGGACGGTACATATAGAATCCAAATTTCCAGAGATCAGACGATGTAACGATGACGGTTTGCCTTGTTTTCATCTCTGAGGGCGCGCGCAAGTACTGAGCCAGCTCTGTACTTGGATCGGCAATTCGGGTGTGTTCGGTTCTCAGGGAACCCGAGCCTGAGCATCTCTAAAGCATGTGCAGTGGATCCCAAGACTGGCTTGGCAAGCAGTCAGCCAGTACCACCGAAGGGCTGAGTATTGCTCAGCTGCTCCAGTGACATTTTCTTAATAAACTGGCTTAAAATCTTATTAAATAGACCCCTGATTCTGTTAAATACAGCAATGTAGCAGATGGGATCACAGAAGTTGTGTTTGTATGAAAGTACTCTTAGTGCCTCTATTGTTACTCACCAGAATGCTAGTGCTTGGGCCCCTTTCTCCCACTCTGATTGTTTTCAGTTCAGTGCATCCACATCCACTGCATGGAATCTAAACATGACTATTTGGTGGTTCTTGAGAGAAAAAACCCCCCAATAGATTTGTATTAGTAAAATACCAAAATGGTAGAGCTTAATTGTATAATGCAACCAACTGTTAAATGACCAATGTCCCTTTTGGCACAGCAAATTCAGTGATGTCCACAAGAGGCTAAGGTGTATCATCTGGGACACTAGCAGGTGATATGAAGTTAAGCCTAGGTAGTTTTTTTCTCTTGTCATTGGAAATTGTTGGTGACAGTCTGCTACGTTGTGCAAACTAGTTGTGAAAAGCAACATATCTGCTGTTTTTTACAGTCATTTATTGTAAAATCTCTGTTGCTCTATTTTAATAGTTATCTAAAATCTTAATTAATTCTTCTTATGCTAATATTGTTTTTATTCTTTCTCTCTTTTTATCCTCATTTTGATTTATGTTTTCCTGCTTTCTGTTTTACTGTCTTTGTCTTCCTTTTCCACTTCTATTTTTGTTTCTTTCCCGGTTTTGTTATATTGCAGCATGCTGCTCGCTTCTGCAGGATCCACCCCTCATTGCCTCATTGAGGTTTAATCCCCCCCTCAATTTGCGAACCCTCAGCCCTCAGCCCCCTTTACATTATTTCTCCCTCAACAGTGTTCAGGTGGTGGGCGCCCGGCCTGCTCGCACCTGCCACCTTGACCCACGCAGCAGTGGTGGTACATAATGAGCCACCAGGCTCCTCCGGCCTGTCATCACTGTCCCCCCTTGGCTGTAACTGAAGCGTTGCTGAGGCCATCTAACAGTGTCTCTGATTCTGCATCCCATGCTGCAATACAGGGTAACTCAAGTCGTATAGACCCTGTTATTGTCGCCTCTCAATCATTGGTCCCTTTCTTGCTGTAAACCCTAAGTTCTTCTGCCCCTATTGTGTCATCAAAGCTTCCCCTGGTCCCCTTTATGCCACAGCCCACGATTTTCTCTGCCCATGTTGATCCATTCTTGCATCTCTTGGTTGCTGCCACACCTCAGTTCATATGTTACTATGCTCCAGTTGTGTCCTCCCTTCCACCCCTGGCCCCCACCATGCTGCAGCCCTTATGTTCCTCTGGCCTTGTTTGTCCTCCCTGCAACACTTGGACCCCTCATACCACAGCCCATGAGTTTCTTTGCCCCTGTTGTGCCATCCATACCAATCCTGGCCCCCTCCATATTGCAGGCCTTCATGACCCTGAATGTGAATCTTGTTCTCCAACCGTCAGGAGGGCCATCCTTTGGTTACCTTTTCCATCCTGTTGTAGCTGGTTTTGAAATGCCAGTCAGTCTGTCCATCCCTACTAACAGCCTACCCCTTGGTGTCCCAGTGTTGGCTGGCAAAGATGTCTAGTCTCTTCCTTCACACCTCTCAGATTCCAGGGGCTCCTTCGCATTGGTATCCCTTTAGCATGGATTTTGCCTCTAAGTGTTTGATTAGGTGGCCTCTCCATTTGCCCCAACTTATCATGCCCTCTCAGATTTATACCCAGTTGCCCCACCCTCACCAGGTGTTCCAGGTTACTCTTGTTTTCCAGCACCCATCTCACCGCTCCCCATTTTCCCCCTACTGGTCCAGCCCCTACACATGGTTTTGCCTACTCAGCAACATCAGCATCATATCCATTACTCACATCCAGTGTCATGCATGGTTCCCCCCTCCCACTCATTAATCACAACCCTGTCCAGGTTGTCCAGTCACCCCACTGCTACCTTAGGTGCCTGGCCTTCTTTTTACATATTTGGCCCTGTCCCAGCAGGAACACCATTCAGGTTTCACTTTACCTCACCATGCCTAAATGGTTATCCAGCCCTTGGCCCCCTCTATCAGGTTACATCTGGTTGCTCCTGCCTACCCAGAATGAAATTACATTCACCTGCTCCCCCTTTGCCAGGGTATTCGATAAATGGTTAATACGGTCTCAGTCTACTTTGGTGAATTGGAGGCTGGCTCACAGTGTGGAGAGCATGCTTCATGATTCCTCTGTTGCACGATTGAGTGCTCAGGTAACTTCCCAGGGGCCTGGTTGGAGGAGTTGAGGGGTAGCTCAGCAACTTCACCAGCCTCGCACCTGGTTTGAGGTGCGGAACAACAGAACCTGGAGGAACTTCATGACTCTGGTGAGCACTCATTAGGGTGTGGGTTAGTGCTTTCAGGACAGGAGAGTTACACCTTGTTAGGGGAAAGAATTAAAAGTTTATTTGACTTCTTAAAGTGAAGCTGCATGGTCAGCATATTGACAAATGGGTAAGGGGCAGGGTAAGAGATCGATTGCTGGAGAGGAGGTGGTGTGCCAACACAGAGGTGCTCAGGGATATTAGAAACAGGGTTAAGGATCGATAAAGGAAGGTTTGTGGATATGTTCACCATTACAAGCAAAGCAAAAGAGGGTTTGCAGGAAGCAAAGAGAAGGTGTAGGCGAGGAGGCCTAGAGAAGTTATGTCAACTGATTTGACAGAATGTTGTTTAATTTGGCCTGTTATTTAAAGACTAGGGGGTAAATGTATGAAGTAGCGATTCTAGCAAATCGCTGATATTTTTGCCTTTAAACCGATTACCATTTTAAATTATGCCGGCAAAGTGGACGAATATCGTCAACTTGCTAGAATTGTTACTTAACTCCCCCAGATCTGAGGAGTATCTGAATATCATAAAATATATGTACATGATTCAGGGAATGTACATTAAGTCCAAGGGGACGATGTGAAGTAGCTATTATGAGGTTTTTCATTAAAAGCAAGATGGGATGAATGTAATCGCTTTCGGGAGCATGGACATCGAGGTATGGCTGGAGGTTATGCAACCTAGGTCTATGTTTTTGAAAGGTTAGACCTCGTGGAGCAGGGCAGGGGAGCCATAACTCGCCCTAGATATCCAGAGAACTATGTTTCGCTTTCAACAGTGGACAGTGTGACAAATGTTCTGCCTGCAGATTCAGACATGCTTGTGCCAGTTGTAGAGGAGGACGCCTTAGGAAGGATTGAAATAGACAGACAGGACTGGCTCCAGCTTAGTACACAGTATCTGGTCCCATTCGGTAAACCAGGTTCACCTGTCGTGCTGGGAGCAGTTGGCTATTGATTGAGGCGGTAGCCCAATATATAGAAGGCACAATTTTTAGATCTTGTCTTACATTAACAGTCTTAAGGGTCTATTTATGACCCATCAATTTGATAAGAAATGATATAACGTGTCTTTTTATTAACATTGTACTGCCCGGGCAGCAGCTCTGATAGGAGCCTGTCCCGACGAATAGTTTATAGCAAAGTGATTGCAAATTGCAATGGAAAAAGCACAAAGCCTGCTGTGGAGGGATCCAGAGATCCCTCTCCTGCGATGCTCTCCCTATAGGTTATAATCACTAATGCCATCTGCAGATGGCGTTCGCTGTCTGGTCAAACAACAAGTTTGGAGCTTGATAAATAGTGCATAATTGCACTAGGTACTGGGGACTGGATTTGTGAACTGAGATATCTGCTGTGGTCTTATAATCATAAATACACTTGTTATTAATGAATGCAGTCATTTTAACCTCTTCGGAGGTTGATAAATAGGCTCCTTATTCCTAACAAATACTTTTCCCAAATTAAGCCTGAAGTCTGAACTCACCCGAACATTAATCATATATTAAATATTAGACCCAAACATTTGTCCAAACACCTACATGAAGTTCTAAATTATCCAGACTTTTGAACACACATTTTGCACTATAAAATTACAATTACTCTATAATATTGTAATAAACTAGAATTTCATTTGTATTCCAAAATAGAGGGAATTTTTGGTTTTAAAATGATTGTATATAACCATGAGATCTTTGTATAGAAGTGAACATATACAGGACACACTTACTCACAGGCAGTTTATAAATGACTGTTCTATGCTGATCACTTTTGTGCCAAAGCTGAGTGACATCACAAAGGCTGTTTATGATGTAAGTCAGTGACATAATCAGCCCAGTCAAAGCTGTTTACTTTCATCCATCCTGGATATTGTGCATGAATACAGGGAAAATACATATCTATATAATATAGGATATTAGTGTGTTACCCGAACTTGTCTTCCCAACAATCACAATTTTAAAGCTAAATATTTTTTCTTGGAGTCTGTAGTAGTACGAGGACAATAGTACAAAAAACGAATTGTGTAATACATATGATACCCACCCTTCCTATTTTGCAAATGGGAATGGGGGTCAAAAAATGAGATCTTTGCCATAGGCCATAAATGTCATACAACAGTCTTGCCCATAGGGAGGATATTCCTATGTGATTTATCTCTGACTTTGCTAATAACTCTAATCAATTCAGTTCACATATATTGGCCCTTGTTCAAATCAGAATTTTGGATACTGTAGATATTTTGCTCCATAAAAAGGATGCTGTGACGGCACTAGTGCTCCCATAGATCTTATTGCTAGTAAACTGCTCGCAGGAAGAGAAGACTATAATCACTCTTTAGAAAAATGGGTTTGGAGCTCTTATTTGTGCAAGTGTTATTTTCTCATGCGTCTGTCTGTGCCATGTTTTTAAATTGCTGCCTATGTGAATCACACTCATATTTCAACATTCTGAATGTTACCATGGCCTGCATTCCATTTTGAACAGAATTCAAAGTAAATGCTGCAAACACGCTAATCTGAGCAAGCCCTAAGGGAAGTGATTGCTTAATAATATTATATTTCTATGATGTATGGAATGGAATTAGGACCTCTCCAACAATTTCTTGCTGATAAACTACTCCAATATGTCAGTGAATTTATTGTTCAGTTGTGTAGACTGTGTGACACTGTATAGTGTGTCTTCTTAAATTTAATAGGCTCATCTCATGAATTTGTTTAAAAAATCTATAGGTAATTTGTGGGTTTTTTAATTTTTATTTTTTAAATGTATTTCAGAGATAAAAGTTTAATATATGCATAAAATTAATACATAACATAAAGCATACAAACATACAAGTTAAAAAGTAGGTAAGTTACTATTGATATATATTTCAAAGACTGTTTATTAAATATATGAGTAAAATACATTAAATAGCTAGAGTGTTTATGCTTAACAAAATATGTTCACCAAACAACATCTTAAATTTCGGTCCATCTTCGGAAATTTTGTTTTACTTATTAAAATACAGTAATAATAATGCTTTTTAATACAAACACTCACACTGGGCCTGGTTCATCAAGGCACGTATCTACTTATTTTGAGTGTATCACATGTAAAATCACTCTGCGCATGCCCAGAACCAGGACATACGCTAGAACAGCCACGCCCGAATCAAGCTCTGGGCATCACACTTGTTTTTCTTTCGAATCTCTTGTTCCAGCTACAGGGCTAGTCTAAGTCCTGATCACTAGTCATGATATTTTCGTACGCATGCTATAATGTGTTTGCAATCAAAAGCAATTGTAAGAGGCCAAGTTAGTATAGGAATAATGTATAATATTGTATTACAGCTAATACCGCAATTTTAACACATATTTGGCTGCGAGCAAAAATCAGCTTTAAAATTACCACTTTAATGGTAATACTGCGCACTTTTACCATAGTAACGGTAATAGTGCACTCATCGAATTTAATTGGCCCCTAAAAATATATTTTATGCTCAGCAGACATTGACATCATCCTAATAAATGTATTTTATAAGGAAAAAAAAAATATTATTTTTTTCTGTGCGTTCTTTTGCGAATGTACCTTCCACAGAGGCCTTGGACATATCATGCAGTGTCTTGTGTAGTAGATCATAGCAGACTTACACCCGAATTCAACAGCGAATGTATCTTGAGATCCGTGCCTTGATGAATTCGAGCGTGCGCAAAACTGAAATACGTGAATTTTAAACCAAATGCAGGCTGCGCTCAGTATGTGTGCCTTGATGAATCAGGCCACTGTATGTGTATATATATATATATGTATATGTATATATATATATATATATATATATATATATATACACACATACACACACACACACACACACACACACACACACACACACACACACACACACACACACACACACACACACACACACACACTGTATTATCCATACATAGACTTTTAAACATTTAAAATCCATAATCTATAATGAGCAAAGGCTTAATTACCAGAGAAACCCTACGGTAGTGGCAGAATGCAATATATTCATGCCAGATACTTAATTTCGCTACTATGCATTTTAGTTATCATTCCAACTACCTGCTAACAAGATTATTGCTTCATAATATTCTGAATAACTTTTACTTCTAAAGGAGTTTGTTCCATTTTTTGTAAATGAACAATATATATACTTTTACAATTCATGCTAATATTTATATTAAGATCTGTTCACATTTTTTTTTTACTTTAGAGCATCAAACTGTTCGACAATATAGATAGTCTATAGAACCCTGGAAACAATTAGCAATTATCTTATTATCTGTATTATTCATTTGCTGAGGAGTGATGAAGGCAATTTTTTTTATATGTCTGATTAGAGTTTAGCCCTTCTCAGGGATGTCAAGTATAAGTTTCCATTGCTTTTAATCAAAGGGGATTCCCACAGTCTCCTCCCATTTTACTTGTAGCTTAAAGTCATCGAAACTATAATTATTTACATGTAACACCGCCTTACTCCACTTGTGAGTGGGGTTTTGCAGATATGCTGTGTTTACCTTACTCATTCCACTTGAAGGTGCAGTGCCTCCATCCTAGTCTTCTGTGCTCCATGCTTTGGGGGTGTAGTTAGCTTGCCTTACCAGGAGAGGCCTTGAGCAACCTCCTTGAATCCACACTAATAACACAATACAGCATATAAATAAAAAACACTGTAGTACTTTTATTAAAGGGTAGGGGTAACTGACAAATAGATCAGAGCTGGATTATGGCTCTGGGGGGCCCGGGGCACTTTAGGCAGGGGGGCCCCTATGATGTAACATGGTTATCATTTTAGACAAATACACAGGCAGTGCTGTGTGCACTACTGTTAGGTGCATGCAGCACCTAACAACTGTCCTTGTTGTCGGACCCAATCCTGACTACGCGAGACAGTAACCCAAATTCAGGACTGCCCGACCAGATTCAGGACAGTTGGCATACTGTCCTGCTGTCTCCTACCTGTTCTTGTCACTGTCATGACCTGTGGCTGCTGGTTTCTTTAGTTGCTGCTTGTCTGGATCCTGGAATGTTGGGGGCCTTATTTGGAAAAAAAACATGGGTACATGAAATTTAGAAAATTTCAACCAACCCCAGCATCAAATCAATAGTATTCCCATTTAATATATAAACATATTTCCCTCCCTCGAAACAGCCCTATCAATAAATTAAATGGCATTTACGTGTAAAAAATATAACCATTTTCCACAACCATCCACGGCATTAAATGATTCATATTTCACATACAATAAAAATATCTAATTTTCCCCAAACAGCCCCACATTCATTTATGAGCTTCCAAACCACCACAGTTTATATCAAGCTAAGGCTGGGGGAGGAGTAACATGTATAAAAGCTTGTTTCTGCCATTTGTTCGGAGAGATCAACGCTGGGGAAGCTGGCTGGTCTTGAGAGAGCAGAGCTATGTCTAGCTAGCGTTTAGGGTCTCCAAGAAATGCTGTGAAATCTGTACGGTGTCAAAACGTTTACCATCCTGACAATAATACTACATAAAAGGAAGAAGTTGTTCGCGTGTGCTTCTGCAGTAGCAGGCTTTTGCCACAAGTGGTGTCAGAAGTGGGATGCTCCGGGAAGCAAGTTTCCGCTACCCAACCCGCGCAGACGTCAACATGGAGGAAGTACTGAGAACCCTTGTGAATGTGGCCGCTGCGCAGCAAGAACAGCAAGCTCAGATGCTACGAGTTGCCGAGGCACAGGTGGAAAACACAAGGCTCTTAAGAGAAGAGTTAAGCCAGATGAGGCATGACAGAAATGAACCACTTGGTCCTGTTCTCCAGAAAATGTCGCCAGGTGATGACATAGAAGCCTATCTGGTGTCTTTTGAGAGACTTGCAAAAAGGGCAAAATGGCCTCCTAAAGACTGGGCTGAGAGGCTGGCACCATATCTGACTGGTGAAGCTCAGCGAGCTTATATGGATCTAGATGAGGAACGGGCCTCTGACTATCTGTGCCTAAAGTCTGAGATATTGGCTCGCATTGGAGTTTCTGGGCCAGGCCGAGCCCAGAGCTATCACCAATGGCACTATGATAAAGAAAAACCGGTCAGAGCACAAGTGGCTGAGCTTTCTAAAATTTTAAAGAAATGGCTGCAGCCTGAGGAGAATTCGCCTTCTCGGATTATTGAAGTTCTGGCAATAGATCACTGCATCTGGGGGATGAACCGCGATTTGCAAAGGTGGGTTCTGCAATCAGACCCACAAACTTATGAAGAGCTTGCCACCATGGTAGAAAGGTTTTGTGCTCTACAGCAAATGACTAAAGAACCGGCATTTGTGCCAAAGCCACTGCCACGCCAAAAGCCAGGTTTGACAATCCTTGCTACAGGGCCCAATGGCAAAACTGCTATGGACAGAGGGCCAGGTGCAAAGCTGTCTAATCTGAAGTGTTTTGAATGTGGTGAGCCAGGCCCCTTAAAGGCAGAGTGTCCTAAACTACCGGAACCCATGGACTGTTCCGTGGCACATATTGGGCCTGCTTTTCCAAGCTGTTTTACCATGAGTCCCACATCAGGAAGTCCTTGTTTGTTCCGGGTGACTGTGCTAATCAACCTAAACCTTGTTCTGGCCTTGGTTGACTCGGGGAGTGAACTCTCATTGGTTTCCAGCTCTGCCTTACCCGAAACCATAACTTCTCGGTTGCCCAAGGTGAAGGTTCTTTGCGTACATGGCACGACAGAGGAGTATGAAAGAACAATACTACCAGTCACACTCAAAGACAAAACTGTTATGGTGGTAGCTGCCATAGCACCTAAACTCCCATATCCACTCATTTTGGGGCGAGACTTCCCACTGTTTAATGATGTCCTCGGTGAGCGGATCCGGCCGGACATGCCGGCAACTGATGCAACGGTCGGAAGCCCGGTCTTAAAGGAACCGCCTAAGAATCCACAGCATCTGGGCATCGATCTTTGGGAACCGCCAAACCAGAATGCCATCCTGGGAGTCACAGCAGGAGTTCCACAAAAGCATCCACCTGCGGGGAAACATGGACAGTCCAAACTAGCATTGTCGGTGATGTCGCAGATGAGCCCACCCCGTCTGTCAGTGAGGATACGGACTAGTCCGCAATACCAATTTTGTTTCCTTTGCAGGACTTTGCTCGAGACCAACTTAATGATGCCACTTTGGAACATGCCTTCAAAAGTGTGACTGAGGTAAATGGGGTAGCAAAAGCCGCCCAGCCTGCAGAAGGTATACCAGATTTTATTGTTAAAAATTATTTTCTGTATAGAGTTGCTACTGTACAGGGGGATAAAGTAGAACAATTAATGGTTCCTCAGGTCCATGTAACCCTAGTGTTAAAAGCAGCACATACACATGTCTGTGGGGGACACCTAGGGGAGGATAAAACACGGGAACGAGTTCTGCTTAGCTTTTACTGGCCCGGTGTACACATGGCAGTGAAAAAGTATTGCCGGTCCTGTACCATTTGTCAAAGAACCTGTCCCAAACCCATGTACAGGGCACCTCTCATTCCAATTCCAATAGTACAAGTTCTCTTTGAACGGATAGCTATGGACCTTGTGGGGCCACTGGAAAAATCCGCACGTGGGCACCATTATATACTAGTGGTGCTTGACTATGCAACCAGGTATCCAGAGGCAATTCCCCTACGAAACATAAAGTCCAGCACAATAGCTAAGGAACTTGTATTGATGTTTACACGCTTGGGAATACCCAAAGAAATTCTCACAGATCAGGGACACTCTTATTCCCTATTTGATGTTTGCCATCCGTGAGGTACCTCAAGCTTCAACAGGGTTTAGTCCCTTTGAGTTATTGTTTGGGAGACAGCCCAGGGGTATCTTGGATATGTTAAAAGAAGGGTGGGAGCAGCAAGGTCCCAGGGAGCCAAATCTGGTACAATTTGTGTCCCAAATGTATGAGAGGCTAGGAAAGATAGGGCCCATTGTGCAGCAACATGTAAATGAGGCTCAGGAACGACAGAGAAAAAGTTATAATAAAAGTGCTGTTGTTCGATCTTTCAAGCCTGGGGACAAGGTCCTAGTCCTGGTTCCCACCCAGGAAAGCAAACTTTTCGCCCATTGGCATGGTCCATATGAAGTTCTAGAGGCTGTCGGTCCTGTCAATTACAGAGTCCGCCAGTTAGGTAGGAGAAGGGAGGAGCAAATATACCATGTTAACCTCCTTAAACCTTGGCATGATGAGGAAACCTCTCCTCAGGAAGTGAGTACTGCCATTGAAAAGTCTGAAGTGCCCATAGAGCCAGATTTGTCCATTCAGCAGAGACAATAGACTGAGGAAATGATTCGCCAGAACAGGGATGTCTTCTCTTCCATTCCTTGGCGCAATACCTTAATCGAACATGACATTGTCACTGCGCCAGGAGTCATTGTAAAGCAGAAGCCTTATCATATTTCAGAAGCCAGACGGGTGGACATGAGGAAGGAGGTCGAGAAGATGCTCCAGTTAGATGTAATTGAAGAGTCCACTAGTGAATGGAATAGTCCCATTGTGCTTGTCCCGAAACGCAATGGGACAATTAGATTCTGCAATGACTTTAGGCGCCTAAACAGTATGTCGCAGTTTGATGCCTATCCGATGCCACGTGTGGATGAACTAGTGGAAAATCTTGCTGGTAGCAATTATTTAACAACCCTTGATCTAACAAAGGGTTATTGGCAAGTTCCCCTGACTTCCACGGCCAAGCCAAAGACTGCATTTTCCACCCCTGATGGTCTCTATCAATATAAAGTCCTACCCTTTGGGTTGCATGGGGCACCTGCCACCTTCCAAAGGGCCATGAATAAATTGCTACGACCTCACACAGCTTATGCAGCCGCTTACCTGGACGATATAGTGATTTATACCCCAGACTGGGGATCACATTTAGCCAAAGTTGAGGCGGTCTTAGCTTCATTAAGGTCAGCAGGATTAACAGCTACCCCAGAGAAAATTGCCATTGCCATGAGAGAAGCCAAATATTTGGGGTACATTGTTGGTCGAGGGCATGTAAAACCCCAGCTAGAAAAAGTGGAGGCAGTCAAAAATTGGGCAAGACCAGAGAAAAAGTTCCAGTTAAGAACTTCTTTAGGCTTAGTAGGTTACTACAGGCGGTTTGTAAGCCACTTCGCCACTAGAGCTGCTCCACTTACGGACATGTTAAAAAAAAGTTGTCCAGATAGATTAACCTGGTCTGACTCTGCAGAAACCGCCTGGTCTGATCTTCGGTTAGCTCTTTGTTCCTCTCCAGTTCTACAAGCACCAGATTTTATCCGGAGGTTCTTCCTCCAAACTGATGCTTCTGGTGTTTGCTTAGGTGCAGTCTTGTCACAGGAGAAGAATGGAGTTGAAAACCCTGTCCTGTACCTATGTCGGAAGTTGCTTCCAAGGGAACAAAAATATGCCACTGTGGAGAAAGAATGTCTCGCCATAAAATGGGCTACAGAAACTCTGCGCTATTATCTCCTAGGCAGAGAGTTCACCTTAATAACAGACCATGCACCATTAAGATGGATGCAGAACAACCGGGAGGTAAATGCAAAGGTAACCCGCTGGTTCTTGGCACTGCAACCTTTCAAGTTCTCAGTAGAACATAGACCTGGGATTCTGCATAAGAATGCAGATGCATTGTCACGAAAATATGCGCTCCTCGCGAAGTCCGCGTCCCCCTACTTGGAGACGCTAGGGGGAGGGATGTGTAACAAAGGGAGGCATTTTTATGACAAGAGGCAGAGAAAGTATACAAACAGAATAAAACATTGGCACAGTTATGCACCTAGATTCAGGTTAAACCAAGTAAAGACTTATGTGTAGTTTAAAGTTGGTTAACTTACATGATTTAAAAGCTGCTTCCTCTCAGCAAACAGACAGGGTGTGTCTGTTAGTTGAAACAGAGCCAGTGATGGGTATTTTATCTTAAAGAGAAGGTGGGTGTGTCACCTGTCCATCAAGCTAAGGCTGGGGGAGGAGTATCATGTATAAAAACTTGTTTGTGCCATTTGTTCACTGAGACCAACGCTGGGAAAGCTGGCTGGTCCTGAGAGAGAGCTGGTCTATGTATAGCTAGCGTTTAGGGTCTCCATGATTGCTGTGCAAGTATACGGTGTCAAAACATTTACCATCCTGACAATAAAACTTCATAAAAAGGAAGAAGTTGTTCGCGTGTGCTTCTGCAGTAGCGGGCTCTTGCCACAATACATACATATACACACACATAATACAAACATGCATATACATACATATACACACACATAATACATAAATACATATACACACACATACATATACACACACACAAATATATATATATATATATACTCCAAGTGACAGTGTGACTTACCTTGGAAGTCTCTTTTGTATGGGAGGAGCTGCGCATGCGCAGCAGCTTAATTTCGGCCATCTTGGAATGGCCTGACGTACAGCAGCACCGCGGCTGCTGTACATCAGGCCAGCTGTCAAATTTTGTGGGGGGGCGGAGCGCCTGCGCCAGGGGGGCCCCAAAGCCGCAGACGCACTAGAATCGGATCACCAACTGATAGGTGATCCGATCAGCGTGTGGCCGGCGGCGGGGGGCCCTCAGAGAGAGGGGGGCCCAGGGCACGTGCCCCCTGTGTCCCCCCCTTAATCCGGCCATGAAGTAGATTATAATCTAACCGATGGCAGTGCTTGAACAGATTGTAATATACAAAATACAATATACAGGTTAATCTCCAATACAACTCTCATTTATGGTAATAATGCAACTTATTAACCACCTCACTGTTAGGAGACATTTCTCTTTATACAGAAAAATTGATCAATAGAATAGAACAGATCTGACTGTATTAGAAAATAACTTAATTAGATAAACTGTTCAGCACAACCCTTACATATAGCATGGTGCTGGTTGGTCATCACAGTTCAGTCACTAAACACCGAAGCCTATATCTCCCATACATATGTAAACCAGCATAAAGAATGCCAACATCACCACTCGTACACTTGCACCAATCCTTGCAAATAATATGATCACAGCTATGAATGTTGGGTACTGTAATACCTCATTCACACTGCCTAAATGACCCGGGTTTTTCCAGGGTGAGTTCCGACTATTATACCCAGGACTTTTGCAGGGTTATTCCTGTGTCAGTCCTTGGTCGCCTGCTGTGTGAATGGTCTTACCCGGGTTTTTCAACCCAGGTTCCACATAAAGAAACTGATTGGGGGGATTAGGCACACTGGAGGAAGACGTCATTTTAATCCTGCAGAGAAGAGAGATAGGAGAAAACATGGCACACTGGCTAGAGGAAGATGTACATAAGCTGCTGGCGATTAGAGGAGAGGAGGAAATTGAAAAACCAATCACAGGCACTGTAAAGAATGCAACAGTTTATTATAACATAGCTATAATACTAACAAAGCGTGGGTAAAAGCGCAGCCAGCAACAGGTGGTAAATAAATTAAAGTCACTTCGAAGACAATACTCCAAAGTGCATGACCACAATCGGAGAAAGAGTGGTGCTGTCCGTATGGACTGGCCATTTTATGACCAATGTAACTTGGTGTTTAGCAACTCTGCCCTGGCAAATCCCATCGCAGTGTCATCATCAAGCTGCCATGATGCTCACAGTCCAACATCTGAAAGCAGTCAGTCAAGCGTGCCCTCACTGATGATTAGCGATGATTCACTGGAAGAACATTTTGATTTGGAGTGTTCAAATGTGAATGAAGAAACCATGAAAGAGAGAATTCTGAGAGAAAAACACAAATTTATGATGGCTTACCTATATTGACTGATGCCAAGACTGCAAGGACCTGCACGACCTCAACCCGAACCTCCATACCACTTTGAGGGCCCTTACCCTTTATATAACAGAGGCCAACAAATATTTCCCCCTAACACAAGTACGCCACTGAACATCCCACATCATCCGCCACAAAGGGTTCCCCATAACCCAGAGTATCCATCTACTGCGCATAATCCTGAGTACCCGGTTACTACACAAAACCATGTGTACCAACATCATCGTTAGTTATAGGTAATGAAAGTATGTACAGTCATGCCCAAAAGTTTTGAGAATGACATAAATATTTTTCACAAAGTCTGCTGCCTCAGTTTTTATAAAGGAAATTTGCATATACTCCAGAATGTCAGGAAGGGTGATCAGATGAATTAGATTTAATTTTAAAGTCCCTCTTTGCCATGACAATGAACTTTATCCCAAAAACAACATTTTCACTGCATTTCAGCCCTGCCACAATAGGACCAGCTGACATCATGTCACTAAATTTCTCATTAACACAAGTGAGAGTGTTGACGAGGACAAGGCTGGAGATCACTCTGTCACGCTGATTGAGTTAGAATAATAACAGACTGGAAGCTTTAAAAGGAGGGTGGTGCTTGAAATCATTGTTCTTCCTTTGTTAACCATGATAACCTGCAAGGAAAAAGGTGCAGTCATCATTGCTTTGCACAAAAGGGCTTTGCAGCTAAGGATATTGCTGCTAGCAAGATTGCATCTAAATCAACCATTTATCAGATCATCAAGAACTTCAAGGAGAGAGGTTCAATAGTTGTGAAGAAGGCTTCAGGGCGCCCAAGAATGTCCAGCAAGCACCAGGACTGTCTCCTAAAGTTGATTCAGCTGCAGGATCACGACACCACCAGTACAGAGCTTGCTCAGGAATGGCAGTAGGCAGGTGTGAGTGCATCTGAATGCGCAGTGAGACGAAGACTTTTGGAGGATGGCCTGGTGTCAAGAAGGCCAGCAACGAAGCCACTTCTCTCCAGGAAAAACATCAGGGACAGACTGATGTTCTGCAAAAGGTACAGGGATTGGACTGCTGTGGACTGGGGTAAAGTCATTTTCTCTGATGAATCCCCTTACAGATTGTTTGGAGCATCTGGAAAATCGCTTAACCGGAGAAGGTGAGTGCTACCATCAGTCCTGTGTCATGCCAACAGTAAAGCATCCTGAGACTATTCATGTAAGGGGCTGCTTCTCAGCCAAGGGAGTGGGCTCACTCACAATTCTGCCCAAAAACACAGCTATGCATAAGAATGGTACCAAAACTTCCTCCAAGAGCAACTTCTCTCAACCATCCAAGAACATTTTGGTGATGAACAATGCCTTTTTCAGCATGATGGAGCACCTTGACATAAGGCAAAAGTAAAAACTAAGTGGCTTTGGGATCAAAGCATTGAAAATTTGGATCCATGAACAGGAAACTCCTCAGACCTTAACCCCATTGAGTACTTGTGGTCAATCCTCAAGAGGCGGGTGGACAAACAAAAACTCACAAATTCAACAACTCCAAGCATTGGTTAGGCAAGAATGGTCGGCCATTAGTCAGTATGTGGCCCAGAAGTTGATTGACAGCATGTCAGGGCGAATTGCAGAGGTCTTCAAAAAGAAGGGTCAACACTGCAAATATTGACTCTTTGCATAAACCTAATGTAATTGTCAATAAAAGCCATTGACACTTATGAAATTCTTGTAATTTTACATCAGTATACCACAGCAACATCTGACAAAAAGGTCTAAAAACACTGAAGCAGCAAACTTTGTGAAAACCAATACTTTTGTCATTCTCAAAACGTTTGGCCATGACTGTGTTTATTGAAGCGCAATGACATTGATACCAATCTTGTGCCCCATGTAGTTGCTGCTTGCTGTATTTTATATAATATTTATGAAATACAGAAAGAGCAGTTTCTACCAGAGTGGAACATACAGGACACTGAACTATATGTGATGTCTGTATTTAAACTGTATATAAACTGCTCTTTCTGTATTTCACAGATATTATGTAAAATACAGCAAGCAGCAACTACATGGGGCACAAGTTTGGTGTCAATGTCACTGCGCTTTAATAAACACCGCCACCGTCCTTTCAAGTGTCCAAAGGCATTTTCGACCACCATCCTAGCTGAGCTGAGGGTATGGTTGAAGCGAATTTGTTCCACAGACAGCCGAAGTTGTTGAGTGAAGCCCTTCATCGACCATCGCCTCAAAGAGATATAATGTTTAATGTTTAATGTTTTCCTGTGTTTAAGGTAACAATATTTAAAATGTTTTCTATATTTAAAATGTTTATACTGTAAGCACTTGAAAAAGTTTTATCTTTCACTACTGTATTGGCAGATGTGTGTCTAAACTGTATATTTGTATATGTATTTTAAATGCTATAATATACAGACCTTTGTGAAAATACACACACACTCTTTAATTTATATTGGTACATATTAAGTAATATGTACCTTTTAAAATATGTATTTTACAGTTTAAATAAAAATATTTTGTTCAGGTAATCCTTTGTCCACTCTACTCGCTTATTGATGACAGATTGGCGGTGATGGAATGAATTAGTCCTGCGGAGGTATTTGTATGTTCTCCCTCATAAGTTGTAGAATCCACAGACATCACATATAGTTCAGAGTCCTGAATGTCATTTCTCTTCAATAAACACCGCCACCGTCCTTTCAAGTGCCCAAAGGCATTTTCGACCACCATCCGAGCTGAGCTGAGGGTATGGGTGAAGCAAATCTGTTCCACAGACAGCTGATGTTGCTGTGTGAAGCCCTTCATCAACCATCGCCTCAAAGGGTAAGCTGCATCCCCGCTGATGTGTACTGGAATCAGCGGCGCACGGATGATTGTCGGGGGGGGGTTTCCCCCAGCGACCCCCCCAAAAAAAACAACAACCCGTTTCGCCAGCGCTGTCCTATACAGCAGCCGCGGCGCTGTCTAAGAAGCGTCTGCGGCGGTGCTGTATACAATACACCACCGCCGCCATGGGCCCCCCTCTCTCAAGGGGCCCCCCGGAACCAGCTGTGGCTCTTTTTGCTGCCCCCAAATGTCGGAATAAAGGGGGCAGCACAGGGTTCCCAGTGTAAGTGCTCTGTTGGCACTATCAGCACAAGTAAAGCTTTTTCTTTTTCTTTTTGGAGTCTTCAGGGCTTCCGTAGCTGCCGTGTAGATGACAGTGTGAGGAGGAGCAGAGAAGAGCTGCCCTGCCTGTCAGGCATAAGGTAAGTTAAGATCTGGAGGGGGTGAGAATGTGTTTGTGAGAATGAGTACAGTATATAAATATAGTGTGTGTGTGTCTGCAGTGTATATATTATGTGTGTGTGGGCAGTGTATATATTATGTGTGTGTGTGTGGGCAGTGTATATATTGTGTGTGTGTATATGTGTGTGTGGGTAGTGTATATATTGTGTGTGTGTGTGTGGGGGCAGTATATAAACTATAGTATGCAAGTGTGGGGGGCCAGTATATAAATATAGTGTGCGTGGGGGCAGTATGTTGCTATATATAAGGGAAGGGGTTCTTAATATAGTGAGGGAGGTAGGCTATTTAATGGTGGAGTGCAGGTGGGGGCTAATTATTTAATGAGTGCTATTTTATTTGTGGGGTGATGGTGGGGCAATTTAATTTAATATTGGGTGCTATTAATTTAAGATGAGGTGGTTTGGGGCTATTAATTGAATATGGGACTGATTTTGGGAAGGAAGGCTAATTATTAAAGGGGGTGCTATTGATTTATTAACAGGACTGTTTGGGGACTCCTAAAGTTTAAGTACCTTTTTACCTTTTTTTTTCAAAATAGGGCCCCGACATCCCAGAATCTACACAAGCAGCAACTGAGCTTAAGACACCAGCAGCCACAGGTGGTGAAAAGTGACAAGAACAGGTAGGAGAGAGCAGAACCATCTTCCAACTGTTCTCAGTATAGTGGGACAGTCCAGAATGTGGGTGACTGTCTCACTTAGTCAGGATTTGGTCTGACTACAAGAACAGTTGGGAGGTATGTCCTACTTCACACTGTTATGCTGTGATGGCAGAGCTGCGTGCAACTAACAGTAGTGCACACAGCATTGCCTGTTTATTTGTCTAAAATGAAGACCATATTACACAATATGGGGCCCCCTGTCTTAAGTGCCCCGGGCCCCCCATAACCTTAATCCAGCTCTGTGTACAGGGACAGTAAACAGATAGCAAAAAATACATGAATGTATTATCTAGCTGAGGAACACATCATAAAAAAATATAGATATTTACCTCTCTAGGGAACAACCAGCCATCTTGCTGCTCCTCTGCAACCTGGTACAGATCCGAATTGGCCAGAAATCTGGCGTCATGGTAACGTCCAGGCCAGCCAATAAAGACATCTGTGAAACGAAAAATATAATATATTTAGTTTTACAATACACATCATAAGACAGTCGCGTTAAAATAAAAAATTATGAAATGATAAAAAATTATCAAAATAAAAATTATGCTTACCAATAGTTATGGTCAACTACAGTCTGCAGAATGATAGAGTATACTTCCTCTCTGCCATAAATAGCTCCTCCTCCTCCTAAAATGTCACTTTACAAGGTAGCACAGTGTTAGCAGCTGCATCAAGCTCTCATTTGCTTTATAAAACAGGCAAAAAAACAGGAACTCCTGGCTACACAATAGTGACTCGTCAGCCATGATTAAAGCAACGCTGTGAACAATCACCACCCACTTTGGACTCATCTTTCTGTGCAAAAAAAAGTTCCCTTTAAATGACCTCACCATTTTTCAGCCAATCAAAGCTTCACTTGTGATGGCTGACACCTATTGCCAGTTCAATATGAATGGGGTCGTCCCGGGAAATTCCCGGGTCTAAGGTGCAGTGTGAATAAGATCTCTGAGCTGGGATGCTCTGTGACACGGCAAAAACCTGGCTTGAAAAACCCAGGATATTGCAGGGGTGGCAATGTGACCGTGGTATTATACCGCTTTCATACTGCCGCCCCGGCAATATCCCGTGTATATGAACCCGGGATAGTGCAGTGGGACAGAGGCTCCCACGGAGAGAAATTCCGGGTAGACCCTGTCCATACTGAACGGATCTGTCCGGGTCTCCATGGCAACATCACAAGAGGAGCTCTGATTGACTTCTCTTGTGATGTGTTTTTTTTTAAAAAAATTCAACTTTATAATTGTGTTTGGTGAGACCCAGGTTGAAAAACCTTGGTCTCACCATTCATAGTGCAGGCGACCCAGGTCGGACCCGGGAATTATCCCACCAAAAGTTCCGGGTCTAATTCCCGGGTTATTGGACCCAGGAATAAGACCTGACACCATTCATACTGCGCCTCGTCCCGGGTCATTTGGGCTTGCCCCAGCAAAAACACAGGTTTTTGCCGCAGTATGAATGGGGTATTAGTGCACTTGGTGGACAACCTGGGTTATTTGAACCCTCCCCTCCAGGTTGGGAATGGGTTAATAAACACACTGGTCCCTCCCCCAGGACAAGTCACTTAAATGAATGTGGCCGGGGATCAAATAGAGCAGCTTCTTCCCTCCTCCCTACCTATGTTTAGATAAAACTCCCAACTTGCTCTCCTATGTAGAGCAGGACCTACAGGTAGGTTGGAACAGTGGTGGAGTCATGAAAGCTGAAACACAGTTTGTTATGTTTTATGGTGACTGGCAGCAGAAACAGCAGTGTTAGGGTGCAAGCAGCTGTTGACTAGTAGATGTAACATGGCATCATGAAAGCTCTCTGCTCTCCAAGACTACTACTGAAGTGTCAGCTTAATGAGCTGTCCTAAAAATTTCAGCCCTACATTTTGCTAATCTCAACAGCTGTGCCGGTCTTCACATGCTATTATCGATATAAAGTGTGCCTGAGATCCAACCACATTATGCTGTGGCTTCAGATGGCGCTTGCAATCAGGGTTTGGTGTGTTAACATAACACAAGCAGTGCCTTATGACTTATTGCTGTGAGATATGTCAAATAGTTTACCTGGTAATCACAGCATGTTGAATCACTAAACGAACCTTGGCCCCCGAGGGAAAGGTGGAACAATGCTAGTGTCGGTCCTCCAGCACTCATGCATCTAAGGCAAACTCTGTGTGATCCTATCACCATGAATAGTAAGTGCCCCAATGTAAATCAAACCCACTAGAGAATGCTCTTTTCGCTTTAAAAGAAAATATTACAAAACAAGTTCTTGTGCGTGTGACCTGGTTGGCTGTTAGTGTATAAGGGTATAAGTAGTACGCCTGATGTAAACCTGGCCCATATATTACTAATGCAGAACTGGGTGCATCTTGTTGTCTTTGGCTCAGTGTATGGGTATAAATACATTACTTTACATATAGTGTTTTAGAAAAATTTTTTTGGAAACATATGAGCCCAACTCAGCATCAGCCCCGGTAGTCTGCTTTGGTCTACTCATGATAATTACTAGAGATGGTCACTGACCCCAGTGATTTGGTTTTGGATTCAGTTTTGGATCTGGATTACCGTCATGTTTTGGTTTTGCAAAACCGCCATTGCGTGTTTTGGTTTCGTTTGGTTTTGTTTTGCTATTTTGTTGGAAAATCAATGTTTTTGGGCCTAAAATAACCCAATTTAGTGCTCCAACTGTTTCATAGATAAGTAATCTAATTGTAGAGGTAATAAATCATCCAAAAAACAGTTTAATTCCTGGTATTTAGGCCTTCATTTATTCTACACACAAAACAGATTGTCTTCCTCTTCATCTATGCATATTGGCAATGCAGCCATCGTCTTTGGATGTATATTACACCCTACACTTATAGTTCAATATGTAAAGAAATGGAAAAAGGCAGTTTGCTTTCTGTCTCTATAGGCCCCCCTCCACTTGTTTAAAAAACCAAAATATTCAGCCGTTATAGACTGTACAATATTAATTGAAATGGACAAAGCCAGTTTGGTTTCTGGCTCTCTAGGCCCCCCTCCACTTGTCGAAAATACAATAAAATTCAGCCGTTATAGACTGTACAATATTAATTGAAATTGACAAAGCCATTTTCGTTTCTGGCTCTCTAGGCCCCCCTCCAATTGTCGAAAATTCCCAAAAATTCAGCCGTTATAGACTGTACAATATTAATTGAAATTGACAAAGCCAGTTTGGTTTCTGGCTCTCTAGGCCCCCCTCCACTTGTCGAAAATACAAAAAAATTCAGCCATTATAGACTGTACAATATTAAGAGAAATGGACAAAGCCAGTTTGGGGTCACTCTGTCTATGACACCCTATCCTTAAGGATAAATTGCCCAAACAGCAGCCTTTCAAGACGGTACGTGATATGGAAATGCCACAAGTCCCTTTCCTCTTTGGGGGTAGATTGCACCCTACACTTACATAGAAAGTTTTAAAAAGATGTTATCGTCATCATCTTCAGCTTCATCCTCACCCTCATCAATGTGTACATCATCATCACAGACTATCAATTCATCGCCGCTTGAATCCGCCATTAGAGAACAGTCAGTGCTTGGATGTCTTGGATGGTGAAGGCCTTTCCTCGTGGAAGATGTAGTTCATTTTTATAAACATCATTTTCTCCACATTTTTGGGAAGTAACCTTCTACGGCGATCACTGACTAAGTTCCCTGCTGTGCTGAACACTTGTTCAGAGTACACACTGGAGGGTGGGCAGCTTAAGTATTGCAAAGCAAGTTTGTACATGGGTTTTCAAATGGCCTGCTTTTCTTCCCAGTAAGGAAAGGGACTGTCTGACATTTCCATATCAACTACCTCTTGAAAGTAATCCTCCACCATCCTTTGCATGTTTATACTCGTATTGGAAGGAGTTATGGGCAAAGTGACACATTTTTTTGAAAAATCCTTCAAACCAGCCCAGATGTTAAATAGTTCTGGTCTGCCACCTGCGTCTTCCCTGCTTCTTTTTGGGAAATTAATTTTTTTACGAGCAGCAGCAGCTTGAGAAAGCGAAGGAGGACACGTCATCAAGCCGATGCCCAGTTCAGCGGCCAACTTGCTGAGCAATAGCTCCTTGCAAAAGTTCACATCTCACTCATTTACAAGTAAAGACTCAATGTAGGTTTTAAACCTTGGATCAAGCACAGTGGCCAAAACGTACTGATCCGAGTTCAAGATCTTAATAACTCGAGGATCATTGTGAAGCGAATGAAGTACTTGATCAACAAGGCCAACATACTTTGCTGAATTGCTTGCTTTCAGCTCCTCCTTCATTTTCTCAAGCTGCTTTTCCAATAGTCTAATTAAAGGAATGACTTGGCTCAAACTAGCAGAGTCTGCACTCACCTCACACGTCACAACTTCAAATGGTTTCGGCACCTTGCACAGCACGGAAAGGATTCCCCAATGTGCAAGAGTGAAATACATCCCCCCTCCTTTCCCAATGTCATGGCTTGTGCAATATGCTTGGATGGCTTTGCGCTGTTCCTCCATCCTCTGAAGCATGTACAGGGTGGATTTCCATCTAGTTACCACCTCTTGCTTAAGTTGGTGGCAGGGCAAGTTAAACTGCTCTTGGAGCTGCTGTAATCTCCTACATGCTGTGGCTGAATGCCTGAAATGGCCTGAAATTTTACGGGCCACTGAAAGCATCTCCTGCACCTCATGGTTATTTCGTAGGAAGCTCTGCACCACCAAGTTGATGGTGTGAGCAAAACAGGGAATGTGTTGGAAATCACCCAGCTGTAATGCTCGCACTATATTGTTGGCGTTATCAGAAATGACATACCCTGGGGAGAGTCCAAGTGGTATAAGCCATGCATCAATCACATCTCTCAGTTTGCATAACAAATTGTCAGCTGTATGCCTGTTAGTGAAGCCGGTGATACAAAGAGTGGCCTGCCTGTGACAAATGTTAAGTAGTGGTGTAAATGCTGCTGCTGTTCCTGCTGGTGAAGGTGAATGACCAACCCAGTGGGCTGTCACAGTCATATAGTCTTTGGTTTGGCCACTTCCACTTGTCCACATATCTGTGGTTAAGTGGACAGTGGGCAGAATGGCATTTTTCAGCGCAATCTCTACATTTTTACACACTTTTTGGTATAGTTGTGGAATTGCTTTACGGGAGAAATGGTGTCGAGATGGAATTCTGTAACGCGGACACAAAACCTCAATTAACTGTGAAAAACCAGCTGCGTTTATTGTGGAGATTGGACGCAGATCTAACACTAACATTGCAGCCATGGCGTCTGTGATTTGCTTGGCGACTGGGTGACTCTGTCATATTTGCTTCCCCTCGCAAATGATTGTTTCACAGTTAATTGCTGAAATGTAGGACTGCTCATTTTCTTGACCTGCCTCTGGGATGACGATTCACCCCCAGCAGCAGCAACAGCAGCAGCAGTGGGACTAATGCTTTCTTCAGAGGAATCAATAATAGTGCAGGAGTCATCCAGCCTTAAGTGGGATGCCGGGCTAACTCAGAGCGCTACTGAGGATATTGATGAGGATGGTGTGGTGGGTGTATTTTGTAGCCGTCGGGATGACGGTGAGCGGAGGGTCTTAGCTGATGATGGAGCGCTTGTAATTTTTTGGGAAGAACTTTCAGCTTTTCCCAACACTTTGCCATGAACTCTCGTTAAATGGCGTAACATAGACGAGGTTCCAAGATGGTTAAGATCCCTCCCTCGACTGACTGTGGCTTGACATACTCTACAAATCGCTATACAATTGTTGTCTGGATTTGGGTAGAAATAATTCCACACATAAGAAGTGGATTTTTTTGTTTTACGCCCAGGCATGACAATGGCCTTTTTCTTGTCACGTGCCAGAACTGCTGCCACTGGTGCAGGACTTACATAAACAACCTCATCCTCATCAACATCCTCATTAGCGCCCTCGTTGCCTACACAAATCTCCCCCTCATCCTCTTCTAATTCCAAAGTGGCATCCTCAATTTGTGTATGTCTGGCTACACTCGGGCTATTAAGGCACACATCAGCAGAATGCTCACTATTAGACATCCCACTGTTGGATGGATTCTCCACAGGGATTGGTGTCATTTGTGAACCAGAGCAAACATTATCCTCTAATACCTTACTGTTATCTTGCAGCTCGGCTTTGACGCGTAACAGTAGTTGTGCACCAATTGTAGGCTCGGTAACTTTTTGGGATCTGCCACTAATAGGCAAAGGTGAAGGCCTCATTCTCGATTTGCCACTGCGTGTGTAGAATGGCATGTTGGCAATTTTTTTTTTATCGGCACTTACTTTTGCTCAGTAACACTTCTTTTTCGCTTCAACACAGTAAAAAAAAAATATTTTGTTTTTTGGACTGATTTCGAAACACTCTGTAGTTTGACATCGCCTTACCCAGATGACGTACTAGGAACAGTAACATCAGGACTGGTGACAGAACCTGGTTGCTCATTCTGATCATATGTGGACTGCTTTGAATCCATTCTGAGCGCAAAGCACTTGTAGTGGTAAAAATTATTTGGTAAGATACTGCTGACAAATATGACTTTTGACAGCCAGAAATATTTATGCACAATTATGGGGGACACCCCAAAAGCACTGAGGAGTGCAAATAATTATTTGGTAGATACTGCTGACAGATATTTTTTTGGGACAGCCAGAATTTATTTATGCACAAATATGGGGGACACCCCCAAAAGCACTGGGGAGTGCTAAAAATTATTTGGTAGATACTGCTGACAGATATGACTTTTGACATGAAAAAGATACAGTTGATAATAAATATCAGCTGAGAAAAGTAGTATGTGAGGCACTCCTGTCTAAAAAGACTATCACTATAAAATCAACTTTATTGATAAATGTTATTAAAAAGAATGTTGTTTAAATATCCAAATGTCGTATAAATCGGCGAATATAAAAGATAGAAGTGAAAAAGATTGAAATGTGGTGTTTAAAGGATTAAAAGTGACCCATAGGGAGATACGGTTGTCCTTGGTAAGTATTAGGTTCGTATTAAAAATATAATACGTGAGAGCTAATGCGTTCTCTATTCACCTTTATTATTAATATAAGGACCCCTAGCAATTGATATCTTGTGTCAAATTGCAGTAACGGTTCATAATACTTGCAGCTGCCCTTGTTGTTGAAAAAAGGGGTTATTTTGGCCTCATATAAATTAAGTGCTTTTAAATATACACTCACATATGTAGTTTGGAATATACTCATATATTTTAGAGATATGCCATATGTTGCGGGCGAAGTTTAATATAGATGGTATTGGTAATGGGGTAGTTGGTAGATCTAAGCAGTTGTTCCACACATAATATCATAGCTATTTATTATTATCTCATGTGTATAAAGATGGATACATATACATCTTATATGGTGTATCCTAGGTTTATTTCACATCCTTTATCCAGGAAAAATATTTACACCAAGCTTATTATGTAATTGATAGTGGGTTATTTTATGTAGTTGTTTTCACATAAACACTGTGTGTTAAACCAAAGATGCCTATATGATGTATATAGAGGGGTGGTCTCTAATAAAGGCAATCTCTCTATAATATAGCTCAGCTATGGGATCTCCACATATAAATAATAGTGGAGGTAATGGTGGATGATTTTCAATATCTATTGTCTCACATGGGCCCTGTATACTATGGAGAAATGCCTGTAAATGTCATGGCAATAATGGTATCCACAAATGAGGGCAATTTCTCTCAGTAGTAGCCCAATAGTGAGATTCCCACGCATGTGGAATGATCAAAATTGCCCACTATAACTGTATCAGTAATCCGGATTGTGCAACTACCCCAATCTATCCAAGTTCTCCTATTGAATACCCGCTTTCAACCTGAGGCTAACAGCTATAATCATTATAAATTGTGAACCTTATTTGTAAAGCACGATCGCGAGAGGTCCCGCTAACCGTCTCCCTATTTCCGGGTCTGTGACGTCATACGTGATATGACTTTTGACAGCCAGAAATATTTATGCACAATTATGGGGGACACCCCAAAAGCACTGGGGAGTGGTAAAAATTATTTGGTAGATACTGCTGACAGATATGACTTTTGAGAGCCAGAAATATTCATGCACAATTATGGGGGACACCCCAAAAGCACTGGGGAGTGGTAAAAATTATTTGGTAGATACTGCTGACAGATATGTCTTTTTACAGCCAGAAATATTTATGCACAATTATGGGGGACACCCCAAAAGCACTGGGGAGTGCTAAAACTAGTTGGTAGATACTGCTGACATATAGTAATTTTGACAGCCAGAAATATCTATGCACAATTATGGGGGACACCCCAAAAGCACTGGGGAGTGCCAAATATTAAAAAAATAAAATAAACCTCTATCTCTTCTCTAGCGATTTTTGTTACAGCAATTGGAATAAGAATATTGTATTCTCTGTCCCTGCTCTAATCAGCCTGTGACTACACCCTGCTCTCTCCCTCTGTCAAATGGTGATGGATTGCTCTGGAGGTGTGTATTTATAATCTTGAAGTATCGCGAGAACCGAGCGACGAGATCCGACGACGTCACAATGACGTTCGGCCTCGATTTGGATTCGGAGCGGGCGGGAGAGTACCAAGCTACTCAGCTCGGTACTTTGATACCCAAAGTTCGGGTGGGTTCGGTTCTCGGGGGAACCAGACCCGCCCGTCTCTAATAATTACTCACTATTATGCATGCTTGGTAAACTCAAACTTGCTGGACTACCATCCAATCTGCCAGTCTCTGGTTCCACTTATGTTTTATCATTTATGTGCACCTTTCCTTTTCTTATCCAGCTAATGTCATTACTCAGTGTCTCTCACAAGGGTATCTGGGAGTCATAGTGAAGGTTCTTACTATGATAGCCCATCAATATATTATTAGTGGGGGCTATACTAATATTTATCCTGCAATTGGTGTATACACTATTTTTATTTATTCTCATACATGTGTATCTATGGTTCAAATATTGTCCTAGTAAAACATAGAAGTGTTTAATATAGGAACAGTGAACTATGTACAAAAATATAATCGATGATTAGTTTAAACAAAGTTTAGGCTCTTGATGTATATGAGAAAGAACATTAGATAATTACTAATGAAGTTATAATCATGCCCATAAATATAAATAAAATATAATACCATGCAAAAGAATCTGCATGCTTAATTAATGACGTTGTACAAATCATAGACTTTGATGTTATAAGAACATCAGCCAATCAAGCATTTTCTAAAACTAAATATTCAAATCAAATTGAATAACGTAAAGATGCAGTTGGCTGATTTGCATTAAATCGCATTTGTGCTTATGTTACTAAATAATCCAATTTGAGTGTAACATTTTCCTTATCTTTATAGCTAATAAAACACCAGCATTATCTGCAGAGCTATACAGATCGTGAGCAAGCAAATAAATTATTCACAAACAAGTACAGACTCATACAAAAGTCCCTACTCTGTCTTTATTTGTTTTATTTAATGTTATTATTAGCACAAAGGAGACTTATATGTGAAAGGACTGGAAATTCCCTTTGAGCACTGGTTCAGTGCATGAAATTTTATTTTCAGAAGCAATGTCCAATAAAAATGAAAAACAAATGAATCTATATAGATCGGAATAACTATGACTTCAAATAATTTCAATAGATATTTTTTAGATAAGTGTATACACCAAGTCTATAAACCAAGAGGAAAGTACCAGAGAATATTTGCAAACTGATATAAAAACTCCACTCAAAATAGAAATGGAAATGGAGTGTGTGTTGACATTATAGCCAACACTTCACTTAACTTTGATGTGCCGTTCTTTTCATTGGTCCTTGAAGCCTCCAATGGCCATTGTTAGTAAGAATTTATTACCACTAATTTACTGCAGCAACTTATTTTAATGAAAACACCTCTTCTGGTGAAACTGTGGGTACCAAATACCTGGGACTCTGCAGTTTATGCAATACTTGGCCTGTGCACCCTTTGCCCTTTGTTAGCCAGAGCGAACAACTTTGTTTCATTCTGTTATTGTCTGTAATTGTATTTGTTATTTTTGATAGAATCTTGCGTTGTTTTGTCACCCATTATTGCTATTTGGACTCTGGTGCTCCTACCAGTCATTTGGGATTGTATTTTTCAGCCAGTTCAACCCAACCTTTTGTTAGGTGTTCCAATGTAGACTAGGATGCTTAGCAAGAACTAATCATGGTTGATGTTGCCAGGAGAGGGGCAGTTATGGCAAACATATACGATATAGGATTTCTCAGAAGTCTGAGTAGCAACATAAAAGGCTAGATACATATAACATATTTTTCGGGTAGGGTACATTATTCCGACCCTGTAAATGGTGGCACTTAACATGATAATGTCAGCAGACTAAATGCCAACACCTACTGTGTGTAGACAGGTGGACAATGTTGTCAATGTGATTGGAGACATTCACAATTTCACCAATTCCAATGCTGCCATTTACAGGGTCGGAAAAATGACTGCCACTGGGGTTTTCTGCCGTTTATCGGGCTAATCACACGATAAACAACCGTTCGGGAGTTATCGCATTAGTGTGTCTGCTCCAACAATGAACGATTATCGTTTCAAAGCACATTGTATCATTTGATTTGATTTGTAAACCGGGCTAACAATGGAATGAAGTCATTCCAATTCCGCACCGTGTATGCTCTCACGACCAGCAGTGTCCATAGATCTCTATGGAGAGTGCATAAGTCGATGGTTATGACAAATGAAGAGCACAGATCTGAAGGTAGATCTTGTAAAATGTGTTTAGTATTTAGTATATAGACATTTTCTGTAGTGTGTACCCAGCCTTAGTCATGTATGGGAAGCGCATTTAAAGAGGCTCTGGCTCCACATATGCTACCTTCTGGAGAGGAAACATCCCTGCAACTATAACAATATAGTAACATACATAGTAACATAGTTCCCATGAAAGCTCTCTGTATTGACCCCTAATGTATTTGTACATAGTAATCATATCTCACCTTAGACGCCTCTTTTCTAAAGTAAACATGCCTAAACTGGCTAACCTTTCCTCATAACTTAATGACTCCATACCCTTTATCAATTTTGTTGCCCTTCTCTGAATCCTTTCTAGTTCCAAATTATCTTTTTTATAGAGTGGTGCCCAGAACTGTACTGCATATTCAAGATGAGGTCTTACCAACGATTTATACAGTGGCAAAATTACACTGTCTTCCCTTGCATCTATGCCCCTTTTTATGCATGCCAATACTTTGTTTGCCCTTGCAGCTGCTGCTTGACATTGAGCACTATTGCTAAGTCTACTGTCTACGAGCACTCCCGAATCCTTTTCCATTATAGATTCTCCCAAATTAATTCCATTTAATTTATAGGTTGCGTTCTTGTTTTTGATCCCTGAATGCATAACCTTACATTTATCTGTGTTAAACCTCATATTCCATTTAGCCGCCCAATCCTCCAGTTTATTTAAGTCCCTCTGTAGAGAAGATACATCTTGCTCTGATTTTATTACCTTACAGAGTTTAGTGTCATCTGCAAAAATAGAAACTTTACTCTCTAAACCATCACCAAGGTCATTAATAAATATATTAAAAAGGAGTGGTCCCAGCACGGAACCTTGAGGTACTCCACTTAAGACCTTTGACCAATTAGAAAATGTTCCATTTATCACAACTCTCTGTTCCCTATTCTCTAACCAGTTTTCGATCCAAGTACAAATTTTGATTTCTAGACCCAGTTCCCTTATTTTGTAAACCAACCTCTTGTGTGGCACTGTATCAAAGGCCTTTGCAAAATCTAAGTAGACCACATCTACTGTCCTGCCCTGGTCTAAGTTCCCACTAACTTCCTCGTAGTGTTTTCCTTGAGAATGTTCACCTGCATTTGAGTTTAAGAGTTGAGCCTTAAAATAACTGCTACCTAAAGTTTTAGCAAACACTTTCACAATTTCAATGAGTGCCTCTCATGTAAAACAAATCATGAAGCTTATGTGCCCTGAGGTACCAGTTGATGTCTGCAGAACTCCTCAGCTGTTGTAATGAGCCGCGGCAATGTGCCGAGCTGCCGCAACCTACGGTTCTCTCGCCAACCGCATTCTGTCCGTCACATATGACGACCGGTACGTCACTTCCTGTCCATCCGTCACCTAGACAATGGCTGGGACACTCTTTCAGATAGCGTCATGTCCCGGAATGATAGGCAGCCAAGCAATAAATATGCAGTTCCTTCAGGGTCTCTCAGTTTGGCTAGATTTTTGCATGGCACCCTTGGACCACCCCACCGTGTAGCCCTGATAACTGAGTCCGCCTCAGTTTCTGCCTCCACGTTTCACAGGAATCCTAAACTATGTAGAGGATTTTTAATCAAAGTGCGATCCAATTCAAATTACTTTCAGCTAATTTCCCTACCGAGAATGCTAAGGTGGCCTACATCATATCTCTTCTTGCAGGCCAGGCTCTCGTTTGGGCCTCATCCCTGTGGGAGAAAAATGATCCCCCTTTATCAGACTATGCTGAATTTTTGAAGGCTTTCAAGAAAGTTTTTGATGAGCCAGGACGGATTTCTAGCGCGGCCATGGGAATCCTTTGCTTACAGCAAGGATCTCAGTCTGTTGGACAGTATGCCGTTCAATTCGGGACAATGTCATCTAAACTGCGTTGGAACAATGAGGCTCTTGTGGCTACCTTTTGGCAAGGGTTATCAAAAAAGATAAAGGATGAGCTGGACTCTTGAGAGCTTCCTTCTTCCCTTGACAATCTTATTTCTATGTGTGTAAAGGTAGATTTATGTTTCCAGGAAAGATTACAAGAGAGAGAATGAGTACAGATACCAAACATTCGTTTTACTCCTCAGTACCAGACTGAGGAGTAAAATACCCACTGAGGAAGAGATGCAGAAGAAGAAGATTTAAAAACAAACTATATCTCTATTGTTGAGGAAATGGCCACCTTGGTACTTGTCCTATTCATCCGGGAAACAACAAAGCCTAGTAAGTCAGGAGGATGTCTCATTAGGCTCACCTGGTCTCTCTCGCCTAAATTCTTTTCAAAAGGAGAATCTCCTTTTTCCAGTTCTTCTCTTTTCTGAGAGACATTCTATTTCTCTATCTGGCCTTTTAGACTCTGGAGCAGCAGGGAACTTCATTTCTGCTTCCGCTATTTTGGATTATGACATTCCCACGATTCCCCTGGAATGTCCAATATGACTCATGGCCATAGATGGCAGCAAGATATCTTGGGGTTTAATTGGGTCCCAGACAGTTCCACTTACTCTTCAGATTGGAGCCTTGCACAAGGAGAAGATTTCATTACTAGTAATTCCCAGGGCAATAAATTCTTTGGTCCTAGGCCTTTCATGGCTTCACCTCCACTCTCCTACCCTGGATTGGCAATCCACTCAAATCCTTTCTTGGGGACCAAAGTGTCACCCCCGTTGTCTAAACAAAGTAATACCTCTCCGGTTCTCCTCTATTTCTGCGTTACCACCCCAGTACCAGGAGTTCTCAGACGTCTTTTGTGAAAGTAGGCTACCAAACTTCCAGCTTATCGCACCTGGGATTGCTGGGAAACCTATTCCTTGAAGTTGCATCTA
Organism: Mixophyes fleayi; assembly: GCF_038048845.1. Taxonomy (NCBI): domain Eukaryota; kingdom Metazoa; phylum Chordata; class Amphibia; order Anura; family Limnodynastidae; genus Mixophyes; species Mixophyes fleayi. Next base: position 221,064,519 of record NC_134404.1, read on the forward strand.
TCCCTTTCTATTCCAGAGACAGAGGCCATGTCAGAATATAATCAAGAAAATCTAAAGAGATGCTGCATCAAGATGTCCAGCTCCCCTGCTGATGCTGAGTTTTTTTCGTAAAGAAAAAGATGGTGGTCTCCATCCGTGCATTTTTGTAACCACAGTGCAATAATTGTGAAGAACAGTTATCCATTGCCGCTGATCTTGGAGCTCTTCAATCGAATTAAAGGAGCTGCTGTCTATTCCAAATTAGACCTAAGAGGGGCATACAACCTTATCCGCATTAAAGAGGGGGGTGAATGGAAGATGTCCTTTAATACTCATGTTGATTATTTTGCGTATTTAGAGATGCCCTTTGGGGTATGTAACGCTCCAGCAGTGTTCCAGAACTTCATGAATGAAATAATGCAGGATCGTCTTTTCCAGTTTGTTGTCATATATCTGGATAATATCCTCATCTTCTTTAGGGATCTTCCCTATCATAGGAGACATGTACAGATTGTCCTTACTCGTCTCAGGAAGCATCATCTTTTTTGTAAGTTAGAAAAATGCCTGCTTGAGCAAGAACAATTACCCTTTTTGGTATATATTCTTTCGGGAAGTAACCTGCAGATGGATCCCGCTAAATTGAAAGCCATTTTGGAATAGCCGCTTCCCACAGGCTTAAAAGCTATTCAGCGGTTTCTTGGATTCTCTAACTACTACAGGCAATTTATCAAGAGATACTCTACTGTCATTGCCCCTATTACTGCCCTTACCAAGAAGACTGCAAATCCTAAACTCTGGCCCCCTAACGCTATTGATGCTTTCAACCAACTAAAGATGGCATTTTCATTGGCACCCATACTGCGACAGCTGGATTCCCAGCGTCATTTTTTCTTGGAAGTAGATGGTTCTTCCTTTGCCACAGGTGCAGTGCTATCTCAACGGGGTCCTACTGGAAAATTGCACCCTTGTGGTTTTTTCTTTTTTTCTCCCACAAATTTCTTCCAGCAGAAAAGAATAATGGGATTGGGGATCAAGAATTACTAGCCATCAAACTTGTCCTTTCTGAATGGCAACATCTTTTGGAAAGAGCTATGTTCCCCGTGAACATTTATGCGGACCACAAGAACCTTCTTTATCTTCGTTCTGCTAAGTGCCTAATTTCCCATCAAGCCAGGTGGGCGTTTTCGAGATTCAATATTAAGCCGGCCTTTCACCCCGGATCAAAGAATAAAAAGGCTGACGCACTTTCCAGATCCTTTCATTTAGATAATTACAATTTTTCTGAAGAGCCTAAATTTATTTTGGACCTCAACTGCATCCTAGCTTTTACCCTTCTGGAAAACCTTAGCTGTCCTCCTGGTAGAACTTCCATTTTGCCTCATCTTCACTCAAATTTATTATGCTGGGCTCATGTCTTCCGTTTTGCAGGTAATGGCAGAGTCAAGAAGACTGGAGAACTTCTTACCCATTATTATTGGTGGCATTGAATGTTGAAGCAGGTGAAGAACTTTTTGGCAGTATGTTCGGTATGCGCTCAACATAAGGTACCTCTGGTCAGTTTTTTTGGTCCACTGGTTCCGTTACCTATTCCTGATGTTCCTTGGTCTCAGCTTTCCATGGACTTCATCACCGATTTGTCTTCTTCCAGTTCACATACAATCATTTGGGTTATCGTGGATCGATTCTCCAGAGATCTCACTTTGTACCCCTCAAGGGACTTCTATCTTCCTCGCTGTTAGCAGATCTTTTTATTAAATAAGTATTTCGGTTATATGAGTGTCCACTTCACATCATTCCTGATCGTGGTTCACAATTAATTTCTAAATTCTGGAGGGCTTTCTGCGGCAAATTAGGCATTAAATTGGACTTTTCTTCAGCTTATCACCCGCAGTCCAATGGACTTACCAAACGGACCAATCAAGAACTTGAAAAGTTTCTTTGGATGTTTGTATCGGTTCATCAGACAAATTGGGTCAACGTCTTCCATGGGCAGAATTTGCCCATAATAATCATTTTGATTGCAAATTCTCCCTTTTTTGTTATGTACGGTTGTCACCCGAGACTTCCTATATTCTCGCAAAGTCCTATTTCCTCGATTCTGGCAGTTGACATCCTCACATTTAACTTCGCCCTCATCTGGGATCAGACCAAAACCAGTCTGAAGAGCTCCTCCATCCGCTCCAAGGGAGTCTACGATAAGAAGAGGTGATGCATCGGCTCTCCGATGTGAGGTCTCTGGGGCGCGAGTTTCAAACCTACTCCTATTTAAACCTGCACTGACACTTGCCTGGTGTCAGTGCATCTAGTTTGCTGTGCCTCTGACTCACTGTTGTTCTCTGTTGTTACCTTAACCTTGGATCTCCCCGTGTACCAGTATCGCCTCTCTGACCAAGTTCCTAAGCTAGTTCCTGAAAATGAAGTTTGGTTGTCAACCAAAAATATCCATTTAAGAGTCCCCAGTATGAAGTTGGCACCTAGATACATTGGTCTCTTTCCCATTGCTGAGGTTTTCAATCCAGTAGCCTCCAGGCTTAAACTTCCATCCTCCCTTCAAATCCCCAATATTTTTCATATTTCTCTTTTGAAGCCTGTGGTTCAGAACCAATTCTCTACTAACAAGAGGCCTCCAACTCGGTTCTTTTGCAAAGTCAAACTGAATACGAGGTTAAACAGTTACTAGATTCTCGTAGATCCAGAGGTTCGGTTCAGTTTGTGGTTGATTGGAAGGGTTATATCACCAAGGAGCACTCATGGGTTAATGCCTCTGACATTCATGCCCCCCGATTACTCAAACAGTTTCATAACAAGTTTCCTAACAAACCCTTTTATGTTGTCCGGAGTCCACCCTTATGGCCGGGGGTACTGTAACGAAACTTACCTTCCATATTTCCAAACTGGCTTCTCTGTGCCACTCGCGGCACTTCCATATAGAGTTGCTCAGATCACGCTGATTGGACACTCATCTGTCACTCGTTCCAGCGTTGGTTTTGCAATGTTGTGATCGGCTCTCCAATGCAATCACATGATTGGCTCTCCATAATCAGGTCTCTGGGGCGGGAGTTTCAAACCTCCTCCTATTTATCCTGCACTGACCCTTGCCTGGTGTCAGTGCAACTAGTTTCTTCTGCCTCTGACTCCCTGTTCTTCTCTGTTGTTACCTTAACCTTGGATCTCCCCGTGTACTAGTATCGCTTGTCTGACCAAGTCTGTGCAACATCCTAGTGTACTTCAATACCTGAACCGTGTACTAGTATCGCCTGTCTGACCAAGCCTATGGAACCTCCAAATGTCCTTCTTTGCTTGATATCTATCTACCAGTTCCCGGCTTGTTTGACTACCCTCTGCCTGATACCCGTGTACCAGTTTCCGGGTTCTTTCACTCACCTCCTTTGCATCACTTCGGTTCAGATGTCCTCCTGCTGACTACTTTCTACATTCTATCCAACAGCAGGTTCCTCAGTTCTCTCTAGATCGCTTCCTGTGACTCTATTACATCCTGAGGGCCGTGACCTGCGGGTTCCCGGCAACAAAGCCCATCCCGCTTGTGGCGGTTCTTGGTGTACACCGAGGAATCTGTTAGACTCCGCGCCTCTAATCAGGATTGATACAGGTACCTGACTTGTTACAGCTTTCTGCCTAACCAAGACCTTTGGACTGTCTCCAATATTTGTCTCCTGCCTCCAGTTTGTCCTTTCCATCTGCGTTATGGCTGCCATAGATATACTTTTACTACGCAAGAGCTTAAGACCTGGGGGCATCCGAATACCTGTGAACACATACGAAAAAGGTGGCTGCTATAGGTCTTTATCATCTGTTCTAATAAATTATCTTGGTAGCTGTTAGGCCTGTTTAGTGAGGTTTTGCAGTGAAAGCAACCAACAGTGCCACATATATAGACATAGGAGTCTATTTAACATTGGTGGCTAGTGGGTGGCGGTATCATTTTGTATCACTGCATATCTCAGCAATACAAAATATACTACCGCTGCTATTTAAAATGCCATGGCTCGATAACAAGCCCTGGCAAAATCTTCCTCCTAGATTAACAAAAAACTGATTAACTTGCAGCCTAGTTCTTTCAGCGTAAGAAGGAAGTGAGACTCTGTGGTTATTGTGCATGTGCATTAACCCCTTGATGAATTGAGAGAATAGCTGTGATAGCCATTCTTTGGAGAAAACAGCTGTTTTTCCAGATTTTTGGCTCACCACAGCTTAATAAAGAAACCCCATAAACTAAAAACAAATATCATTATTTGATACTGAATAAAACTTGTTGAATGCAGAACTTCTCAGCAATAGGTGTACAATGATTTTACATCTCACCAAAATATTCTCAGTATAAATCCAGATCTTAAAATATGTGATCTTTCAATATATCTCTAACTTTTACTACTACTGTGAGAGAATATTATTAATTTCAAATACAACATTATTCTATCTTTTATATGTAACTAATATGGTCACTACCATATACAGGCTATGCACTAGCAATTTGTGTGATTTCGAGAAAGAAAGTACCCATATGGACAAATGTAACATTGTCATTAAAATATATAAAGGTCATAGCTGACCTAATCTGGAAATTTGTTAGGTCAGCACATGAAACATGCTTTGGAATATTTTTATAAGTCCATTAAGGGGAAACCAGCTCTAAAAATACATTTCAGCAATGTATTATTGTTTGCATTTTTATGTTAAAACTGTGTTATAATAGAATGTTGCTCTTGCAATCAACGTCCCACCCCACTCCATTTGTCCCATGTTATATTGCTGACCTGTGTCTAATGTTTGTTTAATTCCCCCACTGTACAGTACTTTGGAATATGATGGAATAAAAATGAAATAATAATGTTTAAGCACATTGTAGGGGAGTTGCAAATTGGTGCAATGCTCAGCTCTATACTATTGTTGTAGGCTTGCGAGAAGACAGTGCATGCACTGTTGAGGTTCTGGAAGAAATCTGTTTTGCTCCTAGCACATATGAGTTGAGACCTGTATTGCTTTGACTGAGCCTCAAGGACTCTTAGATGGAATATGTTTTTTCTTGCATATACAGGGGTTAAAATCTAAAATTTCCATTTATGGGTTTATGTATTTTGACATAAAAATAGTTGGAGCATGTTGCAGTGTGTACAATTTTACTAACTAAATAATAACATGTAGAATATCCTTTTTTCTATAATTTGCTTAGTATGCTTCTTTATTATATTTGTACGACAACAATTGACACAGAAAGGAAAGATTAGGGGGTATATTTACTAAACTGCGGGTTTGAAAAAGTGGAGATGTTGCCAATAGCAACCAGTCAGATTCTAGTTGTCATTTTGTAAAATGTACTAAATAAATGATAACTAGAATCGAAGTGGTTGAAATTTGCAACATATATACTTTTTCAAATCCGCAGTTTAGTAACTATACCTCTAAGTCTGGTCAGAATGTTGTTGCAAGATTCTCCATGCATCTTCCCAATTAAACATGGAAACATTTAAATGGCAAGACAAACACATACTTGCCAACTATCCCCCCCCCCCCCACCAGGAGATCCCATCCACTTCCCTAGGAGGTGGGCAGGATGTGGGAGAATGGCCTGTTCTCCCAGGAGACCTACCCACAATTCGGGAGTCTTGTGGACATTCCCCAGAGAGTGGACAAGTATGGCCTAGTATGGATAAACATGCTGATATCTGTGCATGCTGCATACTGAATTGAAAAAGGGGGGGTTAAAAAGAATCTGAATTATAGTCTAAGCCAGTGCTGGAAGTGTGCGCTGTGAGATGGTATGTCATACCGGCACTCAATTCCTTTGAAAATTTGCACGTACTTTGATGGAGCGGCTACTGTAAAATGAGCTAGAGGAATGGTTGGTTGAGTACTGAAACCAGAATACTGATCTACTTATCATAATTCATTAGTCACTCGGGATAGTACTTTGCAAGAATCAGAGAAACAAGTATAGTGCGCCCTAGTCATAGATTAACTGATCATCAGCACATCCTGAGATCGCAATTCACCAAGGGACTGCCGGTAATACATACCATCGAACTGAGGCAGCGGTGATCCTTTAGACAGCAGCAGGCACAGGTGACAATTTCAGTTCTACATTGTATAACAGTTTTAAACTAATTAGATTTGGATGCCCCAGTCAGGGAGCCGCTGCTTAGCAGCTGGTTATTGACATACAAATTACAGATGAGAGGAATTGCCAGTTAAACATCTGTAAAGCAGTGAATGTAAATCTAAATTTATGGACTTACAATTATATAATTTACTGCCAGTCAGTGCTATTACCTGTCTGAAATAGTAGTGAGTTTTTACCACAGTGGCTGCATTTGCTACACAAGGGTTAATTTTACACAATTAAGGACAGCTATAAAACTGTCAAGTTGTCTGACAGTCAGATGCTGCAGCACTACTGAGATAAGATTCTAGGGAGTGAGAGGAATTTAACAGTACAGACCTAGGAAGCAGTGAATGTAGATCTGACTGTTGGAAACTATAGTTGCAGAGATTGTAACAAGTATGATACATAGTGAAGTATTATTCAATTACCTTAGTACATTATGGGGCACATTCAATTGTTGCCGTTTCCCGCGGCGTTAAAAGTATTACCGTTATTACGGTAATACTAAGCCGGATTTCAGCTCGCAGCTCAGCTGAAATTCAGCGTTAAAGGTACCATAATAACGGTAATTGCGTGTACTATTACCATAATGCACACGTCGCGTTACTTTTCCGTGTAACGCCAACAATTGAATATGCCCCTATGCCTGCTGAAGAGAGTTAATACTTGACTGTGATAGCAGTGATCTGTCATGCAACAGTAAGCTGAATATGTTACATAAGTGTTAATTTTACATGATAATTTGTAACAACTAGGTAACAATCTATTTTAGAATGCCCCAGCCTGAGATTGAGACAGTAATTCACTGCTGAGTAAAATAAATTACTAATTAAATATTTTATTAGATTTGGGGAAAAATAATTGGAGTGATTTTAACTGTGGCCAATACCAGTTTTATAAATTGTAACTGGTGTGGAGTAACAGAGTTAAGCTTTGTTTGATAACTTTTACTTGTTTTGCCAGCCTCTAGTTATTACATTTTTAAATTAATTTAATATTTTTTAGATGTTTTAGTGTGTTGCATATACTATCTTAGTTGAATATTAAGCAGGGATTAATTACAGCACAGTTAGTCATAGATAACATCTTTCAATTTATCCACAGTGATATTTTCTTAAATATTTGATAATGGGGAGAGCTGCTAGACATGAAAAATCTGACTGAAATATATGTTATTAGATTAAAATGCATATGGTTAATGTCTTTCCTTTCAAGAACCTTAAGTAACCTTCGTATGTTATGAGTGGCACCTTTAATAAAACCTAATAACCACACGGAAACGTATTAACTTTTGGCATAAAGTTTGCAGTTTTATTAATAACAAATTACTAATTGCAAGATTATGAATGGTGGTGACGAGAGCAACGCAATCAGCTAACAACCAATCATTAAACCAAATAGTGTAATGCCAAGATGGCATTAAAACTAGACCAAGGAATAATCCCTTAACATTGACCGGTGCTAAATCAGGCATAAGCGTGACTACTCCCCTTCTCAGGGCCTGATTAAGGGTTCTGGCCGCCCTAGGCTAATACGGCCGCAGCGCCCCCCCCCCCCCCCTCCTCCGAATATATAGGTGTATAGGAACACTCCTGAATATGAATGTTCAGGTGTATTCTCCAGCATTCAAATTTAGACAGATTGTGCCATTGTCTCTTACCTGTTCTTGCTCTTCTCTCTTGCAACTTTGTTATCCTCTCGCTGGCTTCTGGAAAGTTGGCGTCCTGTTTTGAAAATGCAAAAATGTATTATAATGCAAACCCTGAATGATTAGGCCCTTTAGTTAAAACAAAACACTCCATTATGGCCAGCTAAAAGTACCCCATTGGACAGGCATATATAAGCAATATCTGAATATTTGTTGTCAATCAAATACAAACCTCTACCAGCCCCATCTCACTAATATTTAGTATTCTAGTGATTGCTGAGACCACCACACAATCATGAGATTCTGCCCCCCAAAGCTGCTATATTTTTTAAATACCCCCTGCAGCCATTTTCCTTAACCACAACTCCCCCCACAGCCATTTTCCTTAACCCCTGCTGCAGCCATTTTCTTTACCTCCCATCCTGCATCCATCCCCCTTGCAGCTATTTTCCTTACCTCCACTCTGCTAGCTAGCTATCCCCCCGTCACATCAAAACTCCCCCAGTCACATATATCAGCCCCCCTCCTCTGCCCTCCTTCATACATATCAACCTCTCTCCCTCCCTATAGATTTTCATGGCAGCCCCCCCTCCCACCCTATAGATTTGTATGACAGTCCCCCTCTCCCTCCCTATACATATGCATGACAGTCCCCCCTCTCCCTCCCTATAGATATGCAGGGTAGTCCCCCCCCCCCTCCCTATAGATATGCAGGGTAGTTCCCCCCCCTCTATAGATATGCAGTGTAGTTCCCCCCCTCCCTATAGATATGCAGGGTAGTTCCCCCCCCTCCCTATAGATATGCAGGGTAGTTCCCCCCCTTCCTATAGATATGCAGGGCAGTTACCCCTCCCTATAGATATGCAGGGCAGTTCTCCCCCTCCCTATAGATATGCAGGGCAGTTCCCCCCCTCCTTATAGATATGCAGGGCAGTTCCCCCCCTCCCTATAGATATGCAGGGCAGTCCCCCCCCTCCCTATAGATATGCAGGGCAGTTCCCCCCCCTCCCTATAGATATGCAGGGCAGTTCCCCCCCCTCCCTATAGATATGCAGGGCAGTTCCCCCCCCCCTCCCTATAGATATGCAGAGCAGTTCCCCCCCTCCCTATAGATATGCAGGGCAGTTCCCCCCCCTCCCTATAGATATGCAGGGCAGTTCCCCCCCCCCCTCCCTATAGATATGCAGGGCAGTTCCCCCCCCCCTCCCTATAGATATGCAGGGCAGTTCCCCCCCCTCCCTATAGATATGCAGGGCAGTTCCCCCCCCTCCCTATAGATATGCAGGGCAGTTCCCCCCACTCCCTATTGATATGCAGGGCAGTTCCCCCCCCCTCCCTATAGATATGCAGGGCAGTTCCCCCCCCTCCATATAGATATGCAGGGCAGTTCCCCCCCCTCCCTATAGATATGCAGGGCAGTTCCCCCCCCTTCCTATTGATATGCAGGGCAGTTCCCCCCCTCCCTATAGATATGCAGGGCAGTTCCCCCCCCCTCCCTATTGATATGCAGGGCAGTTCCCCCCCCTCCCTATAGATATGCAGGGCAGTTCCCCCCTTCAATTACCTGTAGTTGTGCCAGCGTCGCTCCTCTCCTCAGATCAGCAGATAGGAAGTGAAGACGTCCTGCTTCCTGTCTGCTGCACAGCAACAGGCAGCCTGGCGATTGGCTGTGTGTTGCTAACCACTGACCACCATTGCTTTTGATTGTCGAGCCCTCCACCCCCCCGCGGCGACCCCCCCCTCCCCCACCCCGAAAAAAAAAATGAATGAAGAAAAAAAAAAAATTATTTTTTTTTTTTTTTTTTTTTTTTAAAAAATACCCACAGGGCAGCGCCCCCCGGGACCCAGCGCCCCAGGCTGCAGCCTGGTCAGCCTAGTGGTTGATCAGGCCCTGCCCCTTCTGGACTCGATATTGATGCACCACGCAAAGCACGCCAAGGGTTCCTGCAGGCAGAAGGATCAAGAATCATGTTACTTTGGGGCAGTGACGTGCGATCCAACTAGCGTAAGCACCGTTATGATTAGTCGCTTACTGCACTGTAGTCCTACCAACAGCTGGTACCCTTTCCACCACCACGAGACCTAACTAGTAAACCTAAATGCTCATAAATCTGACGTATAAACAAAAATAATCCCTCATCATTCAGGTGAACCCCATCGGGCCGAAATAGGTGCATTTGTTTTAATGGATAGGTGGGGAATATCCAGACCTCCTAATTCTCTAACCACCCGTCCTGTGACACTATTAATTTAATTTAGTCAAAAAATTCTACTGGACCCACTCGTTTCGGATTGGGGCAGCTACAGAGGGTCCAGTAGAATTTTTTGCCAATTTTTTGCAATGCCCTTTGAAAGAGAGCATTACATTGAAATTTTTAAAGTGGAGATCCGTCAGTGTGCACCAACCATGTGTCTCCTTCTCTGGCATGAACCCCAACCAATTTAACACACAGAGCAACAGAACATATGGTTACATCGCTGTCAGCGGTCATGGTTACCCATTGCCCTTTATTGAACTGGTCAGTCTTTGAGTGCAATATCTTACATGAAACATGTGTATTAGACACTAATGTGTATTTCGCCAGCAAAGCTGAACCTATGGAACTCCTAGAATTTGCTACCAGCTTACTAATCCTGAAATCTCAGTTAAATGCCATGGAAAAAGCTGTAATAAACAATATGGTCTCATAAGCGCTTGAAGTTATACACGCCAGAGCCCCTATCAACTGCTTAAGGGTGGGAACAGTAATAGGTCGCCTAGTATCAACCTCAGTGGGACAAAGCTTAGCCCAGCCCTTCATGGCCTTAGAAATTACAAAGCCTTGTGTGGGATCCGATTTATTATGTAAACGCGTCATAAAAGATATGCCAGCTAAAATTGAAGCCATAGCCGTCTTACTCACCCCATTCCTATATTTATCACACATAAAATTTAGTATCTCCTCTGAACTTAGGTACTTGGGGGCTTGGATCTTAAGAACGCCTCCCACTGTCGCCATGCCGCTTGATATGCCTGTCTTGTAGAGTGTGCAATGGATGTCTCCATGTCACGAATACTCACCTCTCCTCGTTCCCCCGCCGCTCCGTCGGACCCGGAAGCCGCACTTCCGGGTTCGGCGGTCACGTGATCGCTACCTAGGGCGGTCACGTGATTACTACCCCAGGGCGGGGAATTCAAATGGGACACACTATAAAAACATAGCTCTGACACTTGGTGAGTGTCAGAGCAACTTACCTGTTCCTGGCTCCTGATTCCTGTGTCCTCCTCATTGCTGCTTCCTGTGTGCTTGATCTTCTGTGTACCGAACCTGCTTGTTGACCTCCCAAATTGCCAGTGCCCCTGACCCGGATTGTCTCACGCTCCTTTCTCTATACGTTATCTGCCATCCTGTGTACCGACCCGGCCAGCTGACCACCCTCCTGTAATTTGTATGTCAATAACTAGCTGCTAAGCATCGGCTCCCTGACTGGGGCATCCAAATCTAATTAGTTTAAAACTGTTATACAATGTAGACCTGAAATTGTCACCTGAGACTGCTTGATTCTGTCTTCATTGCCTGCCTGTGTACCGACCCGGCCTGTCCGACTACTCTCATCTTGCTCCTACTCCGCTGTACTATATCTTGGGGCAAACCTAAGGACCGCGACCTGCGACTCCTGGCAGCAAAGGCCAGCCCGCCTTGCGGCGGTTCTTGGTGAATACCGGGGAGATCGTTAGACTCCGCACCTCAGGTGAGCCAGCATTAATCAAGATTAATAGTGAATCCAGTAAATCCGTTACAGTTTGCTCTGACCATGGATTCAGCGGTCAAAGATCTCCTGGAGCATTTAGTGGGTAGAATGGACAAACAGTAGGCAAACCAAGAGCAACTTTTAAAATTTCTCCAGAGCCTATCTACTCAGCTGGATGTTGTTCAGAACACCTTAGTGGCCACCGGCCCTCCTGTACCTGTGATTGCGGCAGACCCCCCCTCAGCAGCAGCAGCTTCTTCCTCCCAAGTACGGATGCCTAATCCGCCTAAGTTCGACGGAGACCCTAAACTTTGCAGAGGATTCCTGAACCAATGCTCCATCCACTTTGAACTGTTGCCGGGGAATTTTCCTTCTGAGAAGGCTAAAGTGGCCTATGTGATATCACTGCTCTCTGGTCAAGCCTTAGCGTGGGCATCCCCGCTATAGGAGCGGAATGATCCTATCCTGCATAATTTCTCCACCTTTTTGAAGATTTTTGACGAACCCGGAAGGGTTTCCAATGCCGCTGCTGGGTTATTGCGTCTCCACCAAGGGAACCAGTCTGTGGGGCAGTATGCGGTCCACTTCAGAACTATGGCCTCTGAACTCCGCTGGAACGATGAGGCTCTAGTAGCTACATTCTGGCAGGGTCTTTCGGATCGAATTAAAGACGAGCTGGTGTCTCAGGAACTCCCTGCATCTTTGGACGATCTCTTCTCCCTCTGCGTTAAGATTGACTTACGATTCAAGGAGCGTAGTTCTGAGAAGGAACAGTCTCGTCGCAGTATGATCCGTCTAGCTCCCAACTTCCAAACACCTGTTCTTCCACCCGAGGAACCGATGCAATTGGGAGGGACCCGCCTATCGGCTGAAGAGAGAGAGAGAAGATTCCAAAACAAATTATGTTTATATTGTGGAGAGAGCGGACGTCTTCTGAACTCTTGTCCCAAACGTCCGGGAAACGACAGGGCCTAACGTGTTCAGGAACTGTGTCGTTAGGCCTCCTTATTTCATCTCCCTCAGTTGCTTATAGTAATGATTGTGTCACTATTCCCATTTCCTTACAGTCTGGATAATATACCTTTTCTCATTCCGCACTCCTTGACTCCGGAGCAGCTGGGAATTTCCTTTCGGCTGCCTTGGTAAAGCAATTCTCTATCTCCACGCAAGCTCTAGAACAACCTATCTCCCTTTTAGCCATCGATGGGGGAAGAATTCCTGAAGGTTCTATCTTCTTACGCACCACTCCTCTTCATCTCCAGATTGGAGCCCTACATCAAGAGAGTGTCTCCTTCTTCGTCATCCATAAGACTACCAATCCTGTTATCCTTGGACTTCCGTGGCTCCGTCTCCATTCTCCTAACGTGGATTGGCAGTCCGGCCATATCTTATCCTGGGGACAACATTGCTTTAATCATTGTCTATTAAAGGTAGTTCCCAAGGAGGATTCCAAATGCCACAGGAGGTTACCCTTGGCACTCCTTCCTGAACCCTATCAAACCTTTTCCGATGTCTTTTGTGAACAGGAGGCCACCAAACTTCCTCCACATAGAATTTGGGACTGTAATATAGATCTCATTCCCGGTAAACCGGTACCCCGAGGCAGAGTGTATCCACTTTCCGTTCCTGAATCCAAGGCCATGGAGGATTATGTCCAACATAATCTGGGAAAAGGCTTTATTCAAAAATTCCTCTTCTCCTGTTGGGGCAGGTTTTTTCTTCGTTAAGAAGAAAGACGGGGGCCTCCGCCCTTGTATTGATTATCGAGGCCTAAATCCCATCACCGTAAAAAATCGGTACCCTTTACCACTAATCTCAGAATTATTTGATCGTATAAAGGGGGCTACCATTTTTTCTAAATTGGGCCTCAGAGGAGCCTATAATCTGGTGCGCAATAAAGAAGGAGACGAGTGGAAGACTGCTTTCAACACTCGGGACGGGCACTTTGAATACTTGGTCATGCCTTTTGGATTGTGCAATGCCCCGGCTGTTTTTCAAGGTTTCATGAACTAACTTTTTCAAGACCTTTTATATCAATGCGTGGTCATCTACCTGGATGATATCCTCATCTTCTCCCAAAACTTAGTATCACATCACAAACATGTCTTGGAGGTTCTGTCTCGTATTAGAAAGAATCATCTATATTGTAAATTAGAAAAATGTATCTTTGAACAGAGACAAGTTCCTTTCTTAGGTTATATTATCTCCGGCACGGGATTGCAAATGGATCCTACCAAGTTAAGAGCCATACTAGATTGGGCTCAACCCTCGGGCCTTAAAGCTACACAACGGTTCCTAGGGTTTTCCAATTACTACCGCCAGTTCATTAAAGGATATTCTACCTTGGTGGCACCCATCACTGCCTTAACCCGTAAGTCTGCGAATGCCAAAGTATGGACTGAAGAGGCCATCCAAGCCTTTGCTACTTTAAAATCTCTCTTTTCCTCAGCACCCTTCCTCCAACAACCTGACTGTTCTTGCCCGTTCATTCTAGAGGTGGACGCATCCTCTATAGGTACGGAAGCAGTACTCTCTCAACGAGATTCTACCGGTAAACTACATCTGTGCGGATTATTTTTCCGTCGCCTGCTACCTGCTCAAAAGAACTACGGTATCGGTGACAAGGAGCTCCTAGCCATCAAATTGGCTCTTTCTGAATGGAGGCATCTCCTGGAAGGAGCCCAGTTTCCTATCACCATCTATACTGACCACAAGAACTTACTATATTTATGTACCGCACGCTGCCTAAATCCTCGACAAGCAAGATGGTCCTTATTTTTCTCCCGATTTGACTTCAACTTTCCTTCCGTTCTGGATCTAAAAATATCAAGGCAGATGTTCTATCTCGCTCATTTGATCCTGCTGACTCGGAACCCTTGGAGGAGAATAAATTTATTCTGGATCCCAGTCGAATATTGGCAGCAACTCATATCAAAAAGACCTGTCCTCCTGGCAAGACCTTCATTTCTGCACCTCTTCGCATCAAACTCCTACGATGGGCTCATCGTTCTCTCTTCTCAGGTCATGCTGGCATTCGTAAAACTTGGGCCTTGTTATCTCGCAACTACTGGTGGCCTTCCATGCGGGAGGATGTAAGAAGGTTTGTGTCTTTATGTTCCATATGTGCCCAACACAAGACCCCCAGGAGGAGGCCTTATGGTCATTTACTTCCATTACCAGTTCCTGATTACCCATGGTCACAAATTTCCATGGATTTCATTACGGATCTACCTCCCTCCAAATCTTGTACAGTGGTCCTAGTGGTCACGGACCGCTTTTCCAAAACTGCCCACTTCATTCCACTGAGAGGTCTTCCATCTTCCTCCTCGCTGGCTGACATCTTTATCAAGGAGATATTCCGCCTTCATGGTTGTCCTCTTCACATTGTCTCCGATCGAGGATCTCAGTTTATATCCAAGTTTTGGAAATCGTTTTGTCACAAATCTGGAATCAAGCTTGATTTTTCCTCGGCATATCACCCCCAGTCTAATGGCCTCACAGAGAGAACCAACCAGGAATTGGAGAAATTCTTAAGAATATTCATCTCTGCCAATCAAGACAACTGGGTAGATCTCCTTCCATGGGCTGAGTTTGCCCATAATAATCATTTCCACGAGGCTCTCTCTAATTCTCCTTTTTTCGTTTTCTATGGCTGTCATCCGAGACTACCCACCTTTTCCCAAATTTCTGCCTCCGAAGTTCCTGCAGTGGACTTATTATTTCGTGACTTCTCTCATATCTGGGAACAAACAAAATCAAGTCTCAGAGAGGCTATCACTCGTTCTAAGGAAGCCTATGATAGAAGGAGAAGAGCCGGGCCTAATTTCTCCATCGGTGATAAAGTCTGGTTATCTACACAGAACATTCGTCTAAAGGTTCCCAGCAAGAAATTTGCTCCCAGGTTTATTGGTCCTTTTACCATCTCTGAGATCATCAATCCAGTAGCTTTTAGACTAAGCTTACCACGTTCTCTACGTATTCCAGATGTTTTTCATGTGTCATTGCTGAAACCAGTAGTTACTAACAAGTTTGCCACCCCTCCTAGGGCTCCTCCCCCTGTTATTATTCAGAATCAGGGTGAATATGAAGTGAAACAGATCCTGGACTCCCGTAAAAATAGAGGTGCTGTACAATTCCTAGTAGACTGGAAAGGATATGGTCCCGAGGAACGCTCCTGGGTAAGAGCAGTCGACCTTCATGCTCCCGGTCTACTCAAACTCTTTCATAAAAAATTTCCCTGTAAACCTGTGTAGGTGTCCGGAGTCCACCTTTAAGGTAGGGGGTACTGTCACGAATACTCACCTCTCCTCGTTCCCCCGAGGCTCCGTCGGACCCGGAAGCTGCACTTCCGGGTTCGGCGGTCACGTGATCGCTACCTAGGGCGGTCACGTGATTACTACCCCAGGGCGGGGAATTCAAATGTGACACACTATAAAAACATAGCTCTGACACTTGGTGAGTGTCAGAGCAACTTACCTGTTCCTGGCTCCTGATTCCTGTGTCCTCCTCGTTCCTGCTTCCTGTGTGCTTGATCTTCTGTGTACCGAACCTGCTTGCTGACCTCCCAAATTGCCAGTGCCCCTGACCCGGATTGCCTCACGCTCCTTTCTCTATATGTTATCTGCCTTCCTGTGTACCGACCCGGCCAGCTGACCACCCTCCTGTTCTGGTGACCCGTGTACCGATCCGGTTTGTTTGACTCCGAGACTGCTTCCTGATTCTGTCTTCATTGCCTGCCTGTGTACCGACCTGGCCTGTCCGATTACTCTCATCTTGCTCCTACTCCACTGTACTACATCTTGGGGCAAACCTAAGGACCGCGACCTGCGACTCCTGGCAGCAAAGCCCAGCCCGCCTTGCGGCGGTTCTTGGTGAATACCGGGGAGATCGTTAGACTCCGCACCTCAGGTGAGCCAGCGTTAATCAAGATTAGTAGTGAATCCAGTAAATCCGTTACACTCCACCAGTACGATCATCCCAATTAGACCAAATGCCATGTGGAAGAAGGACAGGGAATACCGGTTAATTGAGCTGATGGAGCGAGTTCCTTGAAGCGGGGCCATTGAAAGCGCATGCCTAGATAAAAAATAATTTCACTCTCCCAGTACTTTAAAACAAGCCTACGATCCCCCAACGGTAATCACCAAATCATTAATGAGGTATAAATACCGCCACCCATCGATTTCAGAATCTGGCCTCATCTCTACATAGATGGCTGCAAAAACACAAAACCCCTTCAACCAGTTAGGGAATGTTTGGTATACGTCTTCGCCTATACCACCCTCACTGCAGGCCGCTAACAGATCTTTTTTTGGACTTGGTCGTCAGGGAGACAATATCTATCTAATAACCTTTATCTATCCTGTCTTTTGAACTGCGACGCACTACACTTAACAACGCTACATTCTCGCAGCGCACCATGGGACCTCCTAAAGCAGCAAGGGGGTAATTAGAGAAGGCACAATTTTAGTCGCCTTTACAAGGTGATCCTGTAAGATCTTTAAGCGTTTGCGTGAACCCTGTTCATCATCAGATGTAATGGAGGGCTACATGTACATGAAGAAGGTGCTGTAATATACTCATACTCACCTGGGATCAGACGTCCTGGGATCCCTTGTGAACATGCTGATAATTTTCTTTTCTCAAAGCCGATGAGTCAAGCACTTCTGGCAGTGGTGCTGAATGCACGGTTAATAAGCGTTGTACTTTGTACTGGAGCGCTTCCACCTTCGCAGCATAACTGAGGCACTGAAACAGATGACATGTTAGCAGAATCCAACAGAAGAGTTCTCGCAACATGGGGCCACCCTATATTGTGAACGCTGAGCACTAGGGAGTGTTGATTTGCTGACAGAGAAACCTGGAGCAGGGGGACCTAGGCTTTGATCAGGCAAAGGGTAAGCGAGAAATAGAGTATGGTCGAGGCGGAGGCATATGCAATGACTATAGAGCGGCAGAATTAGAGGCAGGGTAGTAAAAATTATTTGAGGGTGGGGGTAAGGTGCCAACCAATGCTGCAAAGCAAGTGTATCTACCGGGGGAGTAGGATGTGGGTATGGAAGAGACCAACATGTTGAAGCAGCAGGGGCAGGCTCCCTGAATACTGCTGGCGGAAAAGTCCAGGAGGGGGGTGAAGTAGTTGATGAGGGTTGTAAATTACTGGATTGTGGATCCATAGGAGGGGTATAACCCCCAGGGCCAGTAGGGTTGGCATATGAAATGTCAGTAGGAATTGCATGGGTCCAGTGTGATGTGGGGGGGCGGACATGTTGTATGGAGAACAAAGAGGAAGAAAGGGCCTGAGAATGTAGCTGGGGTGAGGTAGAGGCTTATTAATTTCTATACTGAGAAACAGCGGGGCGAATTCTTTTTCGCATCCACCCCTCAGGCATGAGGGGGGGTGTGTGACAGGTTGGACCGCCTATGCCACCCTGTCTGCTGCTGCTGGGAACCGGATGGGCTTAATTTGCCACCGTTCCCGTACGTTATCCCAAGTGCGCCCTCTTGCCGCAGTAGGAGGGGCTTACAAGTGCTTCCACCACTGGACTCCTTGGCGGCATCCAAAACCGGGTTTGTTCGGGATGACTGACGCTGAGAGTGTACCCTGTTACTGGTGTACCTGGGCTGGTACCCCTAACCTCGTCCTATAGATCAGGGTTGCTGTAGATGGATCCCCCCTGGCCTATTACACTGGCCAGAGCTGCTGGGTAGCGGGCAGAGCAGTGGTACTGGGTGCTTGGTCCAAACCTCAGAACAGCCGGGATCGGATTAGAGTTGGGTCTAATCTGTAGGTCACAGGATAGAGAAGTTTCCAAGCAGTTCTTTTAAGCAAGTGATGTTTATTTGCTCTTACACTGGGTAAAGGTACCAGTGATCAGGTCAGATGAAAAAAGAGCAACAACTCTAATACAAAACAGTGTTGATTTTATACACATTTGAGACTTGTCTTAGCAGGAGGTAATATGTCCTCCTGTCCCTTTAACCAATCTGGGCTGATTCATGCAGCCTGCACGTGAATTAGCCCAGAGAGGTTTAACACCTTTAACATTGCTGCCTGTGGCAGGGGGGGAGTATACTTCCCCCTTGTCCACAAGCTGCCAGGAAGAGGGGGGCTCAGCCCACTCTCCTCCGCTGATGCCCCTCTGTCTGGGGCAAGAGGTTTATCTTTTAAATCTCCAGCCCAAACTGACTTCCAGGGACTGGGCGCCGGGGGCTGGCTCTGCTTCATGGCCAAAAATAGTACCAGGACAGGGCAGCCAGATCCCAGGGCAGCAGTCCCTGCCCTGTCGCTAGTTGAAGCTATTTGAGCTCCAACTAGGGACTTGGCTTCCTGGGAGGCGCTGCACCTCTTGGACCTATTTGCTTCCAGAAGGCTGGTTGTTAAGTCCCTCCGGAAGCCACTGAAGCTGGCTGCCGTAGGGTGAAGGGGAACCAGGGCTGCCTCTGCAGCCTCAGCACGGGGTTTGTACTTTTTCTTTATTTTACACATATACAGAGCAAAAAGGGGTGAAAATGATAAAGAAAGGATGAATGAAAGAAATAGGGAGGAGGAGAATACTATAGACAATCGGTAAAATGAGAGAAATACCTGAAGGGAAGAAAGGAGGGGGGGGGGGGCGATTAAAGGATGAGGAGGAAAGGTAAAGAAAGAAAAGCTGACAGAAAATATAGGAGGAAAACAAATGGGAGACAAGTAAAAAATGAGAGATAAGAAATAAAATACAATTAAGTAATATTAATTAATAGAAAAGATACAAAATCCTATCTGATTTTGGAGCAGCTCCTTCATCCAAAAAGTGCGGGAAAGAAAGGACCCAGCATTCCATGGGAAGTAATATGAAAAGAAAACTATGCCACTCCCCATGGATCCTAATGGCTCGAATTCAGAAAAACTTTAAGCCCGAATGGGTAAGTGCCTGAAGTTCATAACCCAATGCTTTTAAGTGCTTTCAGCTTATGGTTTCACTTAACATTAATGTTATAATAATCACGTTATAAGGGTTCGAGGTGTCTGATATTTCTATGTTTAGACGATCGGTATACTAGTTTTATTTTAATTCACAATTTTCTTTATTTTTGTACACTACTTGCTTATGTTTTTAATATTTTGCTGCTGTGTTTCAAGTTTCATGACTATTTCAATGTGATTTAATAAAGGTTAGTAACTTTTATAATACTCTAGTATCATCAGTGTACCACATATTCGCAACCAGTTTTCGTTTCCTCTTTTTTTTTTTATGTTACCTTCTACTGCTACAGGGGAGACATTATGGAAAGTTGAAGGGACACAGGGGACATGTGGGAAAATGTGAATACATAAAGGAAACATGAGAGAGTAATAGAAACATGGGACAGATCAGGGAAAGGTGAAGTAACACAGGAAACATGAGGGTGAGGTGAAGGGACAAGGGAGAGGTTGTTATTGGACATAAGAGAGATGGCAGACACAGAAAGGGTAGCCTGCATCATTTAATATGTTTTATAATATACTATATAGTGTTCAAAAGCATCTAAAATTATTTAGACTGCACCCAGCCCGCCATTCATTTTTAATTTCCATACCAGCACTTCGACCACTGGTCTAAACAACACTGGTGTTCATTCCCTGTGCACAAAATATCCAATGTGTACATGAAGCCTGGATGTCTGCCATTGGTTTCTAGAGCAAGATGGCAGTGCATCGCAGGCCCCATAGCAAAATATTGGTAGGGGCCCGCAATGCTGTTCTTGCCTCCATACCCACAACCTCTTCTGAGCATGCGCTGACAGGCACATGCGTCCAAAGCGCATGTGCTGTTCAGAAGAGGTCTCCTGGAAAGTTGAGCCACGTTTGAACTCTCAAGGGCTCCCCCAACATTAAATCAATAGCAACCACATTTAATAAATAGGCCTTTTAACCTCTAATCAGCATCTTCATCACTTTACAAGCCCTCACATTTAATACAGAGTCCCCACATTGTATTATTAAACCCTACAATATATTGGTACCCTCATAAACCACACATTCTATAATTAGTCCCTACATTTAATAAAAACAGGCCCCATATTAAATGAATCCCCCCACTTTCTGATAGCTTACACAATAGCTCTCAAATTACCTTAATACACTCCCCCATACTGCTTTACAATGAGTGACAAAATGAACCATGTAGGGCAATGGGCTGATCCTAGCTGTAAGAGGCATTGGCAAGACATTTAATACAGTGGCTGGTACCTGGGCAGGGGCTAGCCACCAGGAAGAGCCTCAAAAAACTATCCACCTATAGGCCAGGGCCAATTCTCTCTTCCCACTCCAATACAACTGTGGGTGCAGAGTGGTCCCAATAGTCAAGCTTAGAGGTGCAGGCCAGTATGAGAGGTTAGACAGAGTGACTGTGTTCCTTGGTAAGTATGGAGTAGTTACATCAGTGCATCTAGTTTTTCAGAGCAGTACAAAAACAAGATTTTTTTTGTGGAGCAAGATTATTGAAATTAAATAAAGGTGAGAATATGCTGTATTTTCTGATGTGCTTCTTGTTGTGCTGAAGGACTTGATTATTTCACCAGCTCAGAGCTGTCAGATTTCGAATTTCATCCTCTACTTTTGATGCACCTTTCATTTGTACTTTGGTAGGAAAGTGCATTTCTGTAATTTTTCCTACTAGAAAAACAGCTTCAAACACAAAAAGAAACCATTAGTAAAGGCAGTACCAATATCTCCTTAAGCCATAAATGAGGCTAAACCGAGAAGTATGATAGGAGAAAAATGGAAACGTTTAATTTAATGAAAGTGCTAGTAGGGGCTGGACTTTTGATGGGATGTTTAAACTTTTGCATAGTGCGCTTCTGGAGATTATTCCGCACTTAATTTGGTGCATCCGATTTATAAACGAGGTCTATTGCATTTACAAAGTCAAAGTTGTTGCTCTGTCTGTTCAAATGGAGAAGAGAAACATATTTATATTATTTTAATTTATATTATTCTGGAACTGAAAACCCAACAGGTTTCTACTGAGGGCTCTGCCTGGATATTATGCCTGGAGTTAGCACATACGGGAAGTCACTCTGAGGCTTCAGTGCGTATGCGCCACTCCCCCTTACCCCCACACTTGTTTTGTTACCTGCTTTGCTCAGTCGGGTAATTGTAACCTAATGGAGCATGTTCCCTGCACTTACTGGGCTTATTCTGTTCCGCCAGCCCTGGCTCTACCCTGCATATGCATACAGGGGACATGTGCTGCAGATGGGCCAACATCTCTGGGCCCCTCTTTCTCAGGACCCCGTATCAGATGTATGGGCTGCTCCCGCGGTAGTTCTCAAACTGTCGATAATCTTTTGTTTAAATGTTTAAACGTTTTTAATAAAGTTTGAAAAAATAGTTATATACATTTTTATAATTGAATGCAATGACTTCTATTAAATAAACAAGTAGCTTCTCATAGAAGAACTGACATTAAGTATGTGTGAATTGTTTGATAAAAATTTAAGTAGCCGTTGTCAATAATCATATTTAAACAGTCTATTTTTGCATGGCCCCAAGCTTCACATTTTTATAAAATAAATAAATATATTTTATCCCATTACTAAAAATGATCATGGACCTTTCCATGCTGACAGCCAACCCGAGTGCCCCCTAACCTTCACCAGAAGTATAGGTGTATAGAAAATAAGTACAAAAGATAACTGCAGAAAAAAAGTGAAACTTTAGATGTGAGATGAACCATGGAGCCCCTGGATAATGAATTGCATGGAGCCAGAGAGTACATTTAACTATTAGGGTAACTATTATATTAACTATGCAGCTTTACCAATATAAAAAGGAAACAAAAACCACAACAAACAATGCAACAATGTTGCCTCTGCAATTCAGATGCTCTAGACCTGACCTATATGGTTATTAAATTTAATATAAGTAGTTTACCATTCTGGCACATACAAATTCTAACCTGCTTCCACTGGAGAATTGAAGTTTGGATACAATTTAATTAGTTAATTAAACATTACAGCAAGAACATAGACACACTTTTAAAAGGTATATGACCAATGCTGATAACCAAATCTGTTTTGCAGAAGTAAATGAGGAAGCTGCCCAGAAATGAAAGGACGGTTCAAAATTGGTTAAGGAGAAAAAATTTAAGTGAAAAGTTCAATGTTTCTTTATTTGAACACAACATTTTCATAGCTAATAACATGCTAAAATGTAGTCTTGTGAAGTGTTCTTTTTCATGTCTGTCTTCTGTATTGTGTAGCACGCCTGCTGTGCCTACAAGAGTTGACTAAATCTGCATTTTTACTAGGGAATTTAAGTAATGCATAGTATAATAAATTGGCTAAATGTCACATTTTCTGTCCGCCCACAACAAACATCCCCACCCTCATGTTTAGAAAGAATCAGTCTATTTACTGGTGCGTTAAACATACTTTCCTTCACCCCTGTTAAACTGTTGCTCAGGAAGACATGAAGGAGGGGACAGTCTGTAACATTTTCTGTGCTGTACTGTGGGCTGGCTTTCGGTATTAGAAGTGTGGAGTTTTTCACACTGGAACATTTACCCAGTTACATATTTTATGTTCAATGAAGAAATCTCTTCGTGGACTTTTTAATGCATAGCGCACAAGTATCACAAAAGGCTAAATGAAATAAAATGTTTTATAGAGCTTTAAATGAATCCTATCACAGTAATATATAAAAGGATAATTCCATTCAAAACTAAGGTAGATTTCTTGATTTCTGATCCCCCCCAATCCCCGCTAAAATTATAATCAACATAATAAAGGTTTACAATGTGTAAATATAAAATTATTAATGCACACTTTTCTATATGCTCTGCAAAAAGGTAAATGTTTATTCTAAGTAATTAATACATCATTATTTAATGAATATATTATTTACATGTTATAGTTCATATAATATCACCCCAGAATGAATGCATATTGGTGGGGGAAGGTGGTGTTTTCTGTGGTGAGTGTTGGTGTTTTCCACACAGACAGGAATTAATGTTAATAAACATTTTATCCACAGTGGCATGCCACCCCTGCAGTTCTGCTGCTCTAGGTCCAGTCCTATGTGACCTGCCCGCAAATGTGGGCCTTGTCAAAAAGAGGAATTCAGAATGGATTTTTAACTAGTGTTTCTACTTGCGTTTATTAGGTTGTTGGAGGTCATCCCTTTGATCTCAATGTGTAAAACTTGAGGATGCACCCCGGAAAACTGCAACACGACGTGAATGCAACCATTGCAAGGTTGCTCAGTGCCCTTGGCAAAGATTCAACCTACTGCCCCTCTTCCCCCCGATTCCCACTTTCTAGCCCCTCAAACACTTGAGATTTGTAAAATAAAAATGGTAACTCTTACGTCCTCATGGCAGGCTGGTAAGACTGCAGTCCAGATGCACTGATGCCCAGATGTACTAATGTCTGATGCAGAATACTGTCCAGACTTCACTACTGCCTAGGAGCAAATGCAGGATTTCTAGAGGGGAAACTCCAAAACTTTCATAACAAAGCAAATAAAAACATCATCACTCACCTGCTACATACTGTAATGTTCCCAGATGCCCACCAGCTTTTCACACATGGGCCCCCTGCCCACCAGCTATTCTTACACATGCCCATCTGCCCACCAGGTCTTCTCACACATGCCACCCATACCCATCAGCTTTTGTCACACATGCCACCAACATTCCACCATCTTTTCACATGCCCCCCTACCCATCAGCCTTTCTCTTATATGCACCCCTGCCCTAGGCACGCTTACCAGCTTTTTTCACACATGCCCCTCCCCACCAGCTTTTCTCTCAAATGGCCGCTCTGCACCCCAGCTTTTCTCATAAATGCCCCCTGCCAAACAACTTTTTTTCACACAGGCCCTCTTGCCCACAATATTTTAATAAATAAATAGCTTAATCCTGTATGTATGTATGTCATTTAAATTACCTTTGTTTATGTGTTAATGTATATGCAGATGTATAATTTATTATACTAATAGATAGCAACAGGGGAGAGCCAAATAGTAAGCAAATACTAAACAAATAAATGGTTTCTCAGACCGGAAGTTCCTTTAAATTAATAGTATGTTACTTGTGAGAATTTCTGAAGGTAACCCTCCCATAATTTTTTCCAGCCACCCCCCACCCATATTTTGTAGCCCCCTTCTTCCCCTGTTTTCTTCAGCTAATTCTTCCCAATATTCTCTAGCCTCCTCTCCCTGTTTTCTCTAGCTCCCTCTCGCTCCATTTTCTCCAGTCACCTCTCTCCACATTTTCTGTAGCCCGCTATTCACCCCATTTTTTCCAGCCTCCTCTCCCTCCTATTTCTCTAGCCCCCTCTCACCTGCTTTCTCTGTGTTAATGTAATTACCTTCTTTTCTTCTTTTTCTCCTCTTGTCCGCTTCTCCGCTTCTCCACTGCTCGCTTCTTTGGCTGTGTCACAAACACGCTCTCAGCTGCCATGACTTTGGGGGCCTGCAGTCTCTCTTTACCTATCACACAAGGTATAGACCTACTGAATCGCCCCCAAACAGCTCTCACACCTCACACACTTCAGGTTTGCCACCACCTAAATGGGCAATAGGACCCCAATATACTGTCCCACACTGGCATACCAGGCTTCTAGCTATCCACAGACTAGCAAGACCCACACCAGCTTCACACCTCTAGACTGTTACACAAATGTAAATGCAAGCACACACAGCTTGTTAATCAAATGTATCAACAAATCAAACACTGGCATTCAAAGGGTTAGCTTGGCCGAGCTATTTCTTTTTAACAAGCTAATGGATTCGTTAGAGCAGGGGTGTCCAACCTTTTAGCTTCCCTGGGCCACATTGGAAGACGACGAGTTGGTTTGGGCCGCACATAAAATACACTAACACTGACGATAGCTGATCATCAAAAAAACCATAGAAAACATAGTTAACATATTAAACTTACTTGGAAATGGAGTTAGTAAGAGTTAGTAAACCTGTTGCAGAATCATGATTAAAGCAGTAGTCCCATTACCAGCTACAATTTAACTTACCTGCATCTGCCCCTTAGTGGGGTTCGTGGAATTAAATGCCAAAAACTTTTTTTTCCTCTCTTTCTGCACCCATGAATCATTTTTTTTATTGACCAGTTTGAAATGGTCACCGATATAGGTAGCATCAGGAGGACTAATAGAAATCTACAGAGATTTAAAGATAGGGTGGTGGGAAAAATGGCTCATGGAGCAGCCTCCGATGAGGGTAACAGTGGGTGATATTTTCACCCTACTCAGCACTGCACATTTAAAATGGTTTAAAATATTAAAAATACAATTATCTCTTAATATTTATATTAGATACATACAGAGAACACAGCTAGTTCCTAATTGCATGGTGCAGAAAGTCCAAATTCAGAGTAACAACAATAAGATACTGGATAATCTTTCACTGCTGCTGATAGTTTGCGCGGGTTACTCCTCTGTGCTGCGCTACGCAATGGATGTTGGGTGTGATGATGTCACCCCCAACATTTACTGCGAGCGCCACACGGAGGTGGAGACCAGGGGGGGAGCCGGAGCGCCAGCTGACGTGACCGCAAGGTGAGTATTTTTTTTTTTTTGCAGGATTTTTTTTTCAAGCACTGCACCCTTGCCACAACCAAAACTCCTGCTGGGCCACATTCACAGGCATGCTGGGCCGCATGCGGGCCGTGGGTTGGACAACCATGCATTAGAGTATCAAGGACGCAAGATATTAAATTATGAATTTAACATACAAAAGTCAGGGCATACAGATATAAAAATAAATAATTAATAAACAATTAATTGATTGAGATAAAATACTCAAGCAAAACAGTTTAAAATAAAAAGGATTAGATTCATGAATGCATGAATGGTCTACTCTGTACCATGGGAGATTGGCAAGGAAGATGGACAGATAATCAATATGAATTGATTTACCAAAAAGTCTGACCCCTTGCTATACCTGGTCTGAGCCTTTTATAGACACCTCATCGCACCTCTTTCTACCCCCAATCACCATTTTCATGTTGCCTGATTTACTAACTAATTCTATTATGTGATCTAACTTTTCTGTAGAGCGTCACATTGATCCAATTGTATCATTAATAAATTCCCTATGTCCATCTTTTGATTCCAAACATGATGAAATTTTGACAATGTGACATACCTTTTCCAAAGATATGTGATTTTAGCTGTTCCCAGATACCACCAGTACCTGTCATTCACAACCCTGGTGTGATTTCTGCTCCTCAGTATGGAGTACCACCCGGATTCCCCAAAATATGAACTATGAAGACATTTTTACTTTGAAGCTCATATCTATATACCTGTATAGGCCTTCAAAATGATGCCTTGGGCTGCAATGATGTCCAGCTGTGACTGGCCCCATAAAGTCTATTCAGGAGTCCAAAAACTAACTTGTGTCAGGATATATCTCACAGCAAGAGCTCTTTGAAGCTGCCACAGGTGACACTCCTATCTTCTCACACTGGAATGTGCAAAACCATCAAATACTCAGACTTTCTTTCTTCACATATTACACTTTCATAGCTGAACTTATTAATGGATTCATTTGATATAACATATTTACACTGCAGATATGATTCATCCCTTATAAATGACTGTAAGTTCCCTATGTTCACGACCAGCGTCGGACTGGCCTGCCGGTGAGCCGGTCGATAGACCGGTAGGCCCCGACGCTGGTTAGCCACGCCCCTGCCTGGTCCGTGGTTCCAAACAGGTGAATATGTGATTTAAGTGCAGAGAGCCCAGACGCGACTGCGGCTCTCTGCACATGCGCAGTACAGATGAGTCATCACATGACTCATCTTGGAAGAAGAACCGGAATAAGAGGACGTCCTGCCGCCCAGAGGAGCTACACGCAGAATGCAGGAGCAAGCAGCAGGTTAGTAAAGTGCGCAGCAGCGAGCAGCCTGTCATTTTGAAGGAAAGGGAAGAGAAACAAATGTGACATAAAAGATGAGGGGCAATGAGGGCATGAGAGCGATGGGCAATAAGGACATGAGAGAGATGGGCAATAAGGACATGCGAGATGCTGAGGGGCAATAAGGACATGAGATGCTAAGGGGCAATAAGGGCATGAGAGATGCTGAGGGGCAATAAGGACATGAGATGCTGAGGGGCAATAAGGGCATGAGAGATGCTGAGGGGCAATAGGGACATGAGATGCTGAGGGGCAATAAGGACATGAGATGCTGAGGGGCAATAAGGGCATGAGAGATGCTGAGGGGCAATAAGGGCATGAGAGATGCTGAGGAGCAATAAGGGCATGAGAGATGCTGAGGGGCAATAAGGGCATGAGAGATGCTGAGGGGCAATAAGGGCATGAGAGATGCTGAGGGGCAATAAGGACATGAGATGCTGAGGGGCAATAAGGGCATGAGAGATGATGAGGGGCAATAAGGGTATGAGAGAGAGGGGCCAGAGCAGCATGGCACAGGGTGATGAAGGGGGGGTCAGAAGCAGCATGGAGGGTGCAGTGTGATCATAAGGGGGCACAGGATGGTGATGAAGGGGCACAGTAATGTGTGTGTGATGGCACAGCGGGCTTGTGACAATGTAATATGTGTGTGGTAGGTGGTGGCTAACTAATGGGTGCTATTTTGTTTGTGGGGTGATGGTGGGGCAATTTAATTTTATAGTGGGGACTATTTAAGATGGGGTGGTTTGGGGGCTATTATTTAAATGTGGGGTTGAGTTTGAGGAGCATGAGGTCTATTTATTAAATGTGAATATGAATTATTTAATGGCAGTGACGGTTGCGGTAAATCTGTATATTTATTATACTTAAATGCTATTTATTGCTGGGACTGTCTGGAGGGAGGGAAATAGGTTTATTTATTAAATGTGAATACTATTACTTTAATGTTGGGGCTGAAGGAAGGCCTAAGCATTAATTGTGGGTCCTATTGATTTAATGCCAGGGCTGGTTGGAATTTTCTAATTGTGCCCATTTTTTTCCAAATAGGGAACATTCCAGGATCCAGACAAGCCGCAACTAAAGAAACCAGCAGCCACAGGTGTTGAGTGACAAGAACAGGTAGGACAGTCTGTCAAATCTTCCAGTGGGACAATCCAGATTTTTTTTTTTGTGACTGTTCCGCCCAATCTAAGGGTCAGGTCAAGACTGTGTACTCTTTATATACACACTGCATTTTTTATATACGTACAATACTGTGGTGCTAGCTGTCCTTCGTGGGCTGACCACTCCCCCCTCTAGTGTCTGATCTTGCCTCTATGATGGCTGGCCACACCCCTTTGGTGGGCCCCTAGCGTTGCAGTCCCCCGGTGGGCCCTTCATGTCCCAGTCCGACACTGTTCACGACAGACTGCCAGACTCCTCTCGCTGCCAAGAGCTAGGCACATGGCAGATGCAGAAAGGCGATGCTGCCTTATGGCCTTGTGGCAGCACCACATTTATTTATACCTAAGTCTGCAACATGGGGAAATAGTGGCCGTGCGATCACACCACCCTGGCTGCCAGCTAAATAACAATGTCTCATTCAGAGACATTGTTAGTATGTGTACCTGGCCCCAGTGCCATCCCACCCAGAGCCTGACGCCCTGGGCAGCAGCCTAAAGCTGTCTAATTGTGGCACCGGCCCTGAATGCAATGTTTCCGAATGCAGGTAAAAATATGAGTGGATATGTTGACAAATACCCAAACCCATCCGAAATTAGAAGCGATAGAGGGTAGGGCTAGGTAAGTACCAAGCTCAAAAGAACTTTGGAATACCTAGTACTGTAAATATACAGGCATATTGTGTACAATTGATCTGTACCTTTTAGGATGTGTGCATTCACATCCAATCAATTACGCTATCCATTTAGATCCCATCGCCACCGTTAAACGATATTACTAAGTACACATATGCATCTCTGCATTCTTCACTAGAGCATCAAATGTGCTACGTTTATAATACACTTTAACTATATCCCAATACTTATCGTTGCCAACTGCACAATGACAATGACTACACCCTTTTGCGAACAACTATAAAGTAATATATTATTTGGGTTGCCAATCCACCTTATTAGTTATTGATCAAATCAGTGTATGATGTCAATAATGGCTATTTTTCATTGTTTTAATGTTTTGTATTTCACTTATGATTTACATATTGACATAATAAATAACACAATTATATGATCACATTAACACTACGCAATTCATATACTGCTGGATCTATTCTTTCTACATTACTAAGGTCTGGACTCCCTTCTAGATCCAAAGCAGTAATCCTATTTAGCCCTAGGTTAAGCAATATGTGCGCAAGATCTTTCCTATTTCTGCATATGTAGCAGAGTTGAAACAGTTATCTGTACGCTATCAATTAGGAGAGGGTCTCTCAGAAGCAATATGAGACACGCTGGTGTGTGGTATACACAGTGAAAGTATTCAAAAGAGATCATCTGAATCAGGGTTGACATTAAGCCATGCAGTGTCTATTGCAATTTCAGTGGAGACAACACCAAAGGATGCCTCAGTTAAAGCAAAAAGGCTTGAATGTATGATACACAAAGTGTATATGAAACAGAGAATGTCTTGTTTTTAATGTGGGCAGACGTCACATGATGCAGGTCACTGCTGAATTAAAGCTAAATAAAGCAGGAAGTGTCATAGAAAGGAACATATTGAAAGAATATGCAGAAAGAATGTACAATAAGGTGATTAAACACAAGGTGAACGACTCAGGAAACAGGACAAGTTCAGGAAACAGAAAATGATTTATCCTGTCTTGAATTGCACATAATTGTGACAAACTGCCAAGTAATGTGGACTACCCTTGAAGTGGCGGGTGTAAAGTTAAAAATGGAACAGGACACGATACGCCCTTTCAGTTTTTACCGCAAGAGAATATTGCATGATATTTGTGGAATTTACATTATGAAAAACCTCTGTATTGTTGAAGACCTATGGAGAAAAAGTATATAAACAGAAAGCACACAAATTATATCTATATGTATTATAAAATGGAGGACTGGCATTCTATAGTTGTGAATGGATAAGAAAAATTCAAGTTAACTGGCAGTCTATTAAATCATTTAAGGTGTCAATCTCTAAAATATCAAATAGTGAAGCTACTGTTAAGAGATTAAATCAATTGATAACTTGATGCACAAGCCATACTTGAAGTAAAGACAGCAAGCATTATATTAGATAAAAAAAGCTAAGCCAAAATTTCACAAAGCTAAAACTGTACCATATGCTATTCAACCAAGGGTTAAGTCAGAGCTGAAGAAACTAGAACATTTTGCATTTTTGTCACCTGTAGAAATGAGTGAGTGGATCACGCCCATAATTAGAGACATGAAAACAACAATTAATCCAGCACTGCACACTGTACAATAACTGCTATTAAAGATTGAGGATGTTTTTGTAGCTCTGTCAGGGGTGCACAGCTTTACAAAAATAGATTTGGTTCCACAAGGTCTGGTCTCCATGGGCTTCATACCATAATCAACCCCTACTTCAATTCTAGTAGAGGCCGGTCCTTTATTGAAATTATTGAAATTATCAGATTTGACTACTCCTTCTTGTTAAAGGCGTGAACTCCTTCCCCCAATCCTTCTAATTCTCTCCCCCCCCCCCACCCCCTTCTTGCCCTACACATTTCCTTATTCCCCCCTTCTTTCATTTTCTTTTATTATTTCTCTCTGTTTTGTTCAAGATAAAAACAACATCTGCATGGTATGAGATTAACACGCAGTCAAATTTACGTTGTAAAAGCACAGTGAGAAAGTGTTGTACATCGTGTTTATTTTTATGTACAAATACTCGTTAATGTACCTTTTGAGGATTTTGTAACATTGTTAAAGACAAGATGTTATTAATAAAACGTACTTTTAAAAAAAGAAATAGATTTGGTTCAACTGTATTTACAAATGGGAGTTGAAGATACATCAAAGAAATACTTGTTAATCAACACAAACAAAGGTTTACTTAAATACACCCATCTTGTCTTTGGAATAGCTTCAGCTCCAACAATTTGGCTAAGAGCCATGGATCAAGTAATACCTGATACTCAGTGCTACCTCAATGATATTATCAATACAGGAAAAGATCATAAAAATTGTTTAAACAACCATAAAAGTGTACTCATCAGCAGGGCTGCCAAGAGGAATTCAGGGCCCGGGTACAACAAATTCATGGGGCCCCCCCTCATAGTCAGAGTAAACCCCAAAAAATTTCGGAGGTGTGGTCATACATTCAGGGGCGTGTCTCCCCATTATATTTCCTCTGTGACTCTCTCCCCCATTATCTTTTTTCTGTGACTCTCTCCCCCATTATCTTTCCTCTGTGACTCTCTCCCCCATTATCTTTCCTCTGTGCCTCTCTCCTCCATTATCTTTCCTCTGTGCCTCTCTCCCCAATTATCTTTCCTCTGTACCTCTCTCCCTTCTTTATAGCACTGCCCCTTTCTGTTTTCCCCCTTGCCTCTCCGTTTCTTTGCTCACCTTATGTCAGCTTCTTTCTGGTCTTTACTCTTCTGTCTTCTGCCTTCTCTTCTCTCTTCTTTCTTCATGCTTGGTCCTCCTGGCTGCGGCGCTCCTCACTGACTGACGGGCGTGACTTGATGACGTCACGCCCGGCAGTCAGTGTGAATGAAGCAGAGAGGAGGAGCGCAGCTGTCACATGAGTATGTATTTTTTTTTTCTTACAGCTCCCCCCACCAACGGTCGAGGCGGTCCCCCCCCCCCCCGCACGGAGGGAAAAAGAAAAAAAAATCTGCGGGGAATGAAAAAGAAAAAATTATTTTGTTAATTAACAGTGAGGGCCTGGCCCGGGCCCCCTGGCATGGCCGGGCCCGAGTAAAATGTACCCGCTCCCCCCCCCCCATCTTGGCGGCCCTGCTCATCAGATTGCCTGTATGTGAGCTGAGAGTCAAATGAGATGAACGCTATTACTTTAAGGAAGACATTTCTTACTCTGGACAAGTAATTAACAAGTCCAAAGACAAAGTTGAAGCAGTGCTGTGAGCACAACTACCACAATCTATGGCCCAGTTGTTATCTTATCTAGGTCTAGTGAATTATTGTCACAAATTTCAGCTTCAAATATCAACAATATTTTATCCATTGAATGCTCTCTTACAGAAGGGAGCACCATGGAAATGGTCTACAAATTGTAAAGGCTTTTGAAAATAAAGAAGCTGATCACATCAGACAAAATACACACACACTGAGACATGACTGACTATGACCTTATGGAATGGTGGCAGCCAGGGGCGGGCTGGGCCGGGGAGCAGGGGGGCACATGCCCCCTGGGCCAGGCCACAAAAGAGGAATTCAGGCTGGTCCCTGTGGTGTGTACTTAGTGACTGGCCCATCCCCCAGGCCAGCCACCTTCTCCAATTGGCCGCGGCGCTGATCTCCGTCCCGACTCAACTATTTGACCTCTTAGTGTCACATGGGGTTGCAACACGTGATAGGTGCTGTCGAATGTGTGAAGAGATGAAGAACTGCACAGTGCGCCGATGAACCAGGTGAGTACCTGAGGGGGGGGGGGAGTATATTAATATAGTATGTGGTTGTGTCAGTATAATAAATTAATGTGTGTATATTAGGCGGCCAGTGTATGAATGTATGTGTGTGTGTGAGAAGGGGCCAGTATATGAATGTATATGTGTGTGAGAAGGGGCCAGTATATGAATGTATGTGTGTGTGAGAAGGGGCCAGTATATGAATGTATGTGTGTGTGAGAAGGGGTCAGTATATGAATGAATGTGTGTGTGTGTGAAGTGGTCAGTATATAAATGTATATGTGTGTGTGAGAAGGGGCCAGTATATGAATGTATGTGTGAGAAGGGGCCAGTATATATATGTATGTGTGTGTGAGAAGGGGTCAGTATATGAATGTATGTGTGTGTGAGAAGGGGCCAGCAGGGCTGGATTTATCGTTAAGCAACCAAGGCACCTGCCTAGGGCCTAGCGGCTCTCGGGGGGCACAGCTGGGGGGGACAGGAGCAATTTTTGTAAAAAAATAATAATAAAAAAAAATTCGGCCCCTCCCCCGACTCGCGGCACAACCCCCCCCGCGACTCATGTGCGGGGAGGGGGTGCCGCGAGTCGGGGGAGGGGGGGTCGGGTGCCGCGAATCGGGTCCCGGCAGCCTCTTCTCCTCTCAGTGTCTCAGTTATAGAAAGAGAGGAGAGGCTGCCAGGATCCGACGAGCGATCACGTGACTCTTTTTTTTTTTTTTATCTGTTTGGACTGACCGAGGAGGAGCAGCGCGCCGGAGAAGAAAGGCAATAGAAAGTTAAGTAAAACAACGGAGGGACAGAGGTGGTGATGGTGAAGGGGCACAGAAATGGTGATGGTAATGGGCACAGAGGTGGTGATGGTGAAGGGCACAGAGGTGGTGATGGTGATTGGCACAGAGGTGGTAATGGTGATTGGCACAGAGGTGGTGATGGTGATTGGCACAGAGGTGGTGATGGTGATGGGCACAGAGGTGATGGTGAAAGGGCACATGTGATATTGTGAAGGGGCAATAGTGACAATGAAGGAGAACAGTGTGATGATAGAGGGACAAAAGTGACAAGAGCACATACTTGGATTTATGCATATTATTTTTGCAAACAACTTAAATAAGTATTTTTGCCCTGACTTCAATATTTATTAAGTTGTTTTGACCCAACTACTTAAAAAAACGGGACTGCTTGGTAATTATTTAGGGGTGCCTTCTGCAGCAGGGTGGCCTTGCTCTTTTCACATGTTAGGTACGCCCCCAAAGATGCAAGCCACGCCCTCACCTCCTTTGGCGGCGCATGCTTTCATATCTACTTAACTATAGAGGTATATGGTAGGCATGCGGCGGCACATGCTTTCACTTCTACGTAACTATAGGGGTTTATGGTAGGCTGCAAAAATATAGTTCTATGGATTGTTTCAGGGAGGGGGCCCAAAAACAGTATCCTGCCTAGGGCCCTATGAGGTCTAAATCCGGCTCTGGGGGCCAGTATATGAATGTATGTGTCTGGGAGAGGGGGCCAGTATATGAATGTATGTGTGTGTGTGAGAGGGCGGGGGGTCTTAATATAATGTAGGAGGTAGGCTATTAATTTAAACAAGGAGGGGCTAGTTATTGGGTGCTATTTTATTTGTGGGGTGATATTTAATTTAATAGTGGGTCCTATGAATTTAAGATGGAGTAATTGGACCTTTAATTTAATTCTGGGGTGGTGAGTTATTAATTGATTGTGGGGCTGTTTGGGGAGAATGAGGTCTGTTTATTAAATGTGATTATGAATTATTTAATGCCTGGGATTGTTGTGGGAAATGGTTATATTTGTTAAATGTAAATGCTATTTAAATTGTTGCTGGCGCTGTTTGGAGGGAGGGAAATAGGTTTATATATTAAATGTGTTTGCTATCTAATGTCAGGGTTGGTTGGAGGGAAAGAGATCTATTTAGCAAATGTGAATATTATTATTTTAATGTTGTGGCTGGAGGGAGGCCTAATTATAAAATGTGGGTGCTATTGATTTAACATTGGGACTGGTTGGAGTTTTCTAAATTTCATGTACCCATTTTTTTTCCAAATAGGGCCTTCAATATTCCATGATTCAGACAACCAGCAAATGCACTAAAATAACCAGCAGCCACAAGTGGTGAAAGTGACAAGAACAGGTATGAGAGAGCAGGACAGTCTGCCAACTGTCCTGAATCTGGTGGGACTGTCCCGAATTTGGGTAACTGTTTTCCTTAGGACAGTTGGGCGGTATATCCCGCTTCACTGTGTACTGCTCGTGAAGGCAGAACTGTGTACACCTAACAGTAGTGCACACAGTATTGCCTGAGTATTTATCTAAAATGATAACCATGCATAGGGGGTTACCCTGTCTAAAGTGCCCAGACCCCCCAGAGCCTTAATCCAGCTCTGGGCCTGGGCATAAATATATATATATATATATATATATATATATATGGATTAAGCAACACTAAAATAGCCTCTTTTTATAGAGATAAATATATATTGTACCAAAAATCACCCTTTAGGGATGGACTGCTAATTATGGGCCAGTGCTGTGTGCTTGCCCTCCGGGCTAAAGTCTGCAAGCCCTCCCCTGGTGGCAGCATTATAGTATAGACTACCGGTTGGCAGTGAGCGACCAATCGCATTTGCATCGAGATCCTGTGTCCGAAAGTAATTACACACAAATTGATTGTGAAGATTTAAGTATTTTATGGGGAATAAAGAAATTACACCAGAATCTTTATGGACAGGATTTTATATCAGGGGCGGCATGGGAACTTAGTGGTTAGCACTTCTGCCTCACAGCACTGGGGTCATGAGTTTGATTCCCCTTATCTGTGTGGAGTGTGTGGGTGCTCCGGTTTCCTCCCACACTCCAAAAACATACTAGTAGGTTAATTGGCTGCTACTAAATTGACCTTAATCTTTCTTGGTCTATGTCACGAACACGCTCCCAGCTGCCGTGACTTTGGGGTGTTTGCTTATGAGGTCACACACGATTTCAGCCTGCAGTCTCTCTCACCTTTCACACAGGTTCTAGACCTACGGAATCGCCCCCAAACACAGCGCTCTCACACCCCCAGACACTTCAAGGTTCATCCACCACCTATTGGGTACGGGCAATAGGACCCCAATATACTGTCCCACACTGGCACACAGGCTTCTAGTTCCACAAACTAGCAAGACTCACACCAGCACACACAGGGTTAACTCTTCACACCTCCACACTGTTACACAAATGTAAATACAAGCACACACAGCTTGTTAATCAAATGTATCAACAAATCACACACAGGGTAACCTGGACAAGCAATCTCTCTTCTAAACAGGCTATGGATTCTTTAGAGTATCAAGGACGCAACTTATTAAATTATGGATTTAATATACAAAAAATACAGGGCGCCTCAGGACAGGGGCATACAGGTATAAAGAAATATAATGAAAAACAATTAATAAATTTGACATAACAAGCAAAAACAGTTTAAAATAAAAAGGATTACATTCAGATTTGCACTTACATGAATTGCATCTGGCCAAGGGGAATTTGGCTAAGAAGATGGACAGCTTATCAATGTAACTTGATTTCCCCAGAAGTCTGACAAACTCTCATTTCCACACACAGGTTTTTAAGCAACATGAAATGGGACGATCTTCACAGATGCTAATCGGGGGTTGTGTCCTGGGACACTTTTTCAAACCAAATTTACATGTTGCCTGATTTCCTAACCAATTCTACTATGTGATATATTTTTCCTGAACAGCTTTACATCGATCCAATTTTACCATTAATAAATCCCCTATGACTTTGTCCATCTTTTCATATCAAACATGCCTAAGTACAGTGCATTCGCAGAGCTTACACTCCTTTTCTTCATTTCTCTGTGGGGCAGAATTCTTAATTTAACATATGAGCTGCCCTTCATCATGCTATTGAGGAATATGTGGTTGATCACTACTTTTATTGATTTTAAGTGGCATATTTTAAAACTGAATTCTTATTGTCTATACAGTATTACATATAGGCTATGTTAGCACATGGCCTCATTGAGCCTGACCACATGCTGAGCGGTACCTAAAAGTCTATTCAAGTGTCACAAATAGTCTAGATCTCACCCCGGGAGTCCTTTGAACTGCCCCCAGGTGACACTTCTATCTGTTCACACTGGTGTGTGCAAAGACATCAAACACAATTACATCAGACCTTGCGTCTTTAACTGTTACACTAACTTATCAATGGATTCATTTGACACAACCTATTTACACTGCAGTTATGAATTATCCCTTATAAATAACTGCAAGCTCTCTATGTTCACGACAGTCTATGTGTATGTGTATGTGTAGAACTTAGACTGTAAGTTTCAATGGTGCAGGATCTGATGTGAGTGAGTTCTCTGTACAGTGCTGCGGAATTAGTGGCGCTATATACAGTCAAGTCCATAAATATTGGGACATCGACACAATTCTCATATTTTGGGCTCTATACACCACCACAATAGACTTGAAATTAAACAAACACCTAGAATCAACTCCAGGGGGTAAATGTATCAAAGTGCGAGTTTGCCAGCATGTTTAAATCGCTGCAAATCGCCGCGAGTTTTGAAAAAAAACCATCAAATGTATCAAGCTGCGATTTTGACACTCATGTTCAAAATCGCTGGTCATCTCTGGCGATTTTGTGCGATGTAAACACTCCCGAGTTTAGCTAACTCTCCTGTGTTGTAACAGTGAGTTGTAAACACATCACTGTTACACTGACCTGTCATACAGCTGCCGGAGCTCCGGCAGCTGTCAAAATGGTAAAGAGCAAATAAAAGTTGAAAAAAAAAAGCGTGAGGTCCCCCCACTATTCATTTCTAAAGACACTTCAACGTCTCGGACCAGATGGACTAGAAGTCACCCTACAAGGAATTAACAGCAGGAACTTGGATGGGTAGGAGGAGAGAAATTTTGGGAAGAGTAGAATGGAGGCCATATACCACAGAGACGTGAGAGGTAATTGTAGATTATTTTAGGCGAATTCCAGCCAGGACAGGAGATCTGTCCTGGGTGGAATTGGTCCTGAGCTGCAGACAAATACATTCTGATAAAAGTTTCGAGGTCTTGATTAACTCTCTCCGATTGACTATTTGATTGAGGATGGTAACTGGAGGAAAAATTAAGCTGAATATTAAAAAGTTTACAAAAAGCTTGTCAGAGCCTTGATATAAATTGGACTTCTCGGTAAGAGACAATTTCAGTGGGTAGGCCATAAAAACAAAAGATCTCTTTAAGGAATAGTTGAGCTAGAATAGGAGCAGAGGGGAGACGAACAAGAGGAATGAAATGTGCCATTTTTAAAAAGCGGTCAACAATTACCCATATAGTATTACATTTTTTACTAGGAGGGAGATCATTAATAAAGTCCATTGTAATATGAGACCAGGGTCTGTCCGGCAGTGGTAATGGAAGAAGAGGGCCACAGGAAGGTTGTTGCAGTGTTTTATGTCGAGCACAGACATCACAGATAGCTACAAATTGTTTGATGTCAGAACAGAGGGTCGGCCACCAATAATTTCTAGCAATGACTTCTGTGGTCTTAAGAACTCCAGCATGGCCCAAAAAGTGGGAGGCATGAATC
Organism: Mixophyes fleayi; assembly: GCF_038048845.1. Lineage (NCBI taxonomy): Eukaryota > Metazoa > Chordata > Amphibia > Anura > Limnodynastidae > Mixophyes > Mixophyes fleayi. The sequence goes on from NC_134404.1 coordinate 221,103,079, forward strand.
CAACGAATCAGACTTTTGCGGGAATTGAGGGGTACAAAAGTCTTACATGGAGGAGGAGAAGTTGAAGCCCTCAACAAAGTGGACAGCAAACAACCTGGATCCAGTATAAGCCAATCCAAAGTTTCTACACCATCTTGTCCTTGCGAAAAGGCGCGAGAAAGAGTGTCAGAATTTTATTCCTACAATCAGGCCTACAAGTAATACGTAAATCAAAACGTGAAAAGAGCAAAGACCAACGCGCTTTGCACGGGTTAAGACATTGTGCTGTTTTGAGGTAGGATAAGTTTTTATGGTAAGTGTAAATCGTGATAGGATGTCTAGAGTCTTCCAATAGATGTCTCCATTCGGTTAAAGCTAACTTAATAGCTAAAAGCTCTTTCTCCCAATCATGAAATTCTTCTTGACTGGGATAAATTTACGCGAAAAATAGGCACATGGATGTAATTTGTTTGTTGGTGAATGATTCTGGGAGAGGACTGAGCCAGGCCCAATTGCTGAAGCATCAACTTCCAAGAAAAATGGTAGGTTAGTATCAGGTTGTTTTAAGATGGGAGCTTTAGTAAAAGCCACTTTAAGGGTCCAGAAGGCCTCAACTGCCTCTGCCTTAGTATTGACTCATTTGCGAGTTAGAGCCACGATGGGGGCAACCAGAGTGGAGTAACAAATTGCCTATAGTAATTAGTGAAGTCCAGAAAGCTTTGGATGGATTTAAGTTCAGAAGGATGAGGCCAGTCTAGAATAGCTTCGACCTTGTCCAGAACCAGAAATTATATATGCCAAAAAAGGTTCCCGAGTGGTCTCAAAGGTACATTTCTCCAGTTTGCAAAAAAGATGGTTTCTTTGTAATCTGATGAGGACTTCAGAAAAATACTGGTGATGAGAGATGATGTCCTGATAAAAGATTAAAATGTCATCTAAGTAAACTAGCAAGACAGATATAGATTAGGTCTCTGAATACCTCAAAAGGACAGATGGAGCATTACAGAGCCTGAGGGGCATGACTAGTGTGACAAAATGAGTTTGACCATCCTGTTCTTCATTTCTCACATAATGTGGATTATAGCAAGTAATATTTATAGCCCTTGCTTTTGTTTCCCAGCTCAACAGACTACAAATGCAGTGTCTAATTACATGTGGATAAGGGGACATTGTAGCTCATTATACATATGTATATTGTTTATTGTATATTGGTGATGTGGTAGTGAAGTTGTTATTCATTGTCCTTAAAGTGAAGCAAGGGGGTTATGGGTAGGGATCAGGTTACAAGATACTGGAGGGGGAAAACTAATTAGTGTCCATTGTACTCACTAGACTAGTCCAGACAGGCCATCTAACAGGGGAGGTTCTGTGAATGACAGCCCATCTTCACTCCCCTATCCAAGCCCCCTAGTCTAGCACTGACCGATGTTTAACAAGGAGAGGCCCAGGGGTTTGCCTAGAGAGGGGAAAGCTCTGTGGAAATTAGACCATAGATATAAGGAGCCACTCCTGGGGGGGAGGAGATATTAATTCTGGGACTGGAAGCTGCAGGGTGGCTGGTTTTAGAGTTGCCATTCTCTACCAGTGAAATACATAGGCAGATCTACGGGTCATCAAGTCCGGACAGCCAGGTGACTGTAACTCCTTAAGCTAGTTGGGTAAGGGACGGATAAAGTGGTAAACTTGCCTGGCATTTATTTACTGTGTGTATATAATAATCTAGTGATTGTTTTTATTACAATAAATGCATTGCTTTACTTTCTAACTGAATTTGCCTGAGTGACTATTTGAACCTTAGAAGGTACTGGCTAGACTTCCCTTGCCTGGAAAGGCACCCGTGGGTGGCCAGCATTGGGTAGCATTGGGCCAAAAAGCCCAGTATTTTCACATTTTTGGTGGTAGCAGTGGCATCACTCATTTCCAAGTCCTCTCTGGATAGAACTGCAGGAAAACTGTATCGTGGTACGTTCCAGGACTCTACAAAGCAGTTCACACTAGAACCCAGTTAGCACATTATCTTGAACTTACTCCTAAAGACATTAAGGTAGAAAGTATCACAAAAAGCGTTTTGGGCTTTAGGCGAGGGAAGTTGCCGCCGAAGTGCCTATTTGATAAGCAGAGGCGCACCCTGCCAGTGGAGATCAGAAGATGAAACCGTGTCTCATATGGATGTGTGGCACCACCACCACACCAAAATGCAGCGCATTTTGTATTATTGGGACGAGGAGTATCCAAAGATTGTTATTTGGAAAGGAGTCAGTCTACAGGAGAAATTGGAGAACCTGTTGGGTGTGTTCCTAATGTTGAAAGAGGAAACAAGTTCCTGGAATTTTCGGGATGAACCAGAATGGGATGATTTTACAAATTAAGTTATTTGTACTATGCAGAATCTGGCCAAGGGAAAATCCAGTTACAACAATAATTAGCAGTACAAACAAGATGAAAATGGACTGTTAAAGCACAAGAACATGCCTGATGAATCCCCTGCAAATCTACTAATAGAATCTGTCCCATTAGCAGATTCTACAGATCCACTAGAAACAATGAGTATGGAGGAGCTGATAGTGAAATGCCAGATGCGAGGTGTATTGTACCTGTACTGTACACACAGTGATATCCTCAAACTTCTTTTAAAAGATTAGGAGAATTCCATCAATGCTTTTAGTGTGATACTACATCAATTACCCCCACATTACAGCAATCAGCATCACCCCCCACATTACAGCAACCAGCATCACCCCCATTCCAGCAACCAGCATTACCCCCCACATTACAGCAACCGGCATCACCCCCACATTACAGCAACCAGCATCACCCCCATTCCAGCAACCAGCATTACCCCCCACATTCCAGCAACCAGCATCACCCCCCACATTACAGCAACCGGCATTACCCCCCACATTACAGCAATACCCTACCATACTTATTAGCAATACAAAGCCCCAAACACACTACAACAATGCCGTCACCATGCCACCCTATACTACAGCAATACCACCAATTATACAGACGCCACTGTAGGAAACCAATGTTTTGCTTTTTTCAAATCTCCCACAAAATAGCAACAGCAGGGTACTTACACACATATAGTTAACAGGTACCATTTTCCCTCAATTAAATAGTAATGGCAGAATTTTCATTATTCCTTCCACATGAAATAAAACGAACAAATATATCAGAAAAACATAACTATTGAATGATCATTTGAACCCACACGGCCGAATTAAAAGTATTTCCATCTACAGCAAAATGTCAGAGAAAAATATTTTATACTACAGTAACTGGATATGCGTCTATTCTATTAATTTTAAATAACACAGTATATTAATTAATATAGAGGAGGTGGGTGAGAGATAATTGGATGTGATCCATCAGTTTGATTAGATAGGAAACATTTAGATTATTTACCTGGAGACATCTACCCCTTGACTCACAGGAAGGGCTGACAAGAGGAGTTTTGGGCCCCAGTACAGCAACTTCTTTGGGCCCCCGTCATATTCAACAATGAGAAACTTGCCTTTGGCAGAAGTTCATATTATGCAACACCGTAGTGCACCCAGTTCATATTATACCACACCGTAGTGCGCCCAGTTTATATTATGCCACACCGTAGTGTGCCCAGTTCATATTATGCCAGGCCATAGTGCCCCAGGTCATATTACGCCACATAATATTACCCTCAATTCATATTTGGCCATGCAGTAGTGCCCATAAATCATATTATGCCACAATAGTGCCCCCAAATAACATTTTGCCATACAGTAGTGCCCCCAAATAACATTATGCCATACCTTAGTGCCCAGACAAAAAACTCATTCACAAATAAAAATTGGTACAGCATATCAGATACTGAGAGTATGAGACCCAGGAGCAGCTTAATACACCATTTACAATGCAAATAAAAATAGATATATTGACACAATCACAGATAAAATTTATGACAACCAGTGCTTTTTCCTCTTAATTAAAAGTCTCTGTACAGATAAATATGCAAGAAAATTACAGCGCAATAATGAGAAATGCATAGTGTTTTAAACGTCATTGGACACACAGTAGTGCCCCCAGTTCAACAAAGGATGGTTAAAAACACATTGCACACGGGAAAATATATGAACTTACCTGATTATGGCATCCTGTGTTCTGTTCTCCTACTGCGCACGCTGGGCAATGAGGGATCTGCAGCTGTCAGCTCACACAGGCAGTCAGGAGCAGGGACCGATGGCAGTGGTCAAAGTGAATGGAGTATGAAGGCTTGATTTTTTATTTTCTTTTAACACTTGTCCCCTCTGTGCATTCCCATTCTTCATTACTACTTGTGTTTTATGATGGCTGCTTCCCTGACATTCCCATTCTTAAGATGTCTCTCCCTTTACACTTTCTTTTACCTATGCCCCTGCACCATCTTCTCTTTTGTCCCTCTCACTTTACTCTCTGCACCCCCTTCCACCCTGGCTCTCACCCCTCTTCCTGCACACCCTTCCCCCATGGCTCTCACCCCTCTTTCAGTACCAACTCCCCCCTGTCTCTCTCACCCCTCTTCCAGCACCACCTCCCCCCTGTCTCTCTCACCCCTCTTCCAGAACCACCTCCTCCCTGTCTCTCTCACCACTCTTCCAGCACCCCCTTCCCCCTGGCTCTCACCCTATTCCAGCACCCCCTTCCCCCTGGCTCTCTCACCCCTATTCCAGCACCCTCTTGCCCCCTGGCTCTCTCACCCCTCTTCCAGCACCCCCTTCCCCCTGGCTCTCACCCTATTCCATCACCCTCTTCCCCCTTGGCCCTCTCACCCCTGGCTCTCACCCTATTCCAGCACCCCTTTCCCCCTGGCTCTCTCACCCCTCTTCCAGCACCCCCTTCCCCCTGGCTCTCACACTCTTCCAGCACCCCATTCCCTCCTAGCTCTCTCACCCCTCTTCCAGCACCCCCTTCCCCCCTGGCTCTTTCACCCCTATTCCAGCACCCCCTTCTTCCCTGGCTCTCTCACCCCTCTTCCAGCACCCCCTTCCCTCCTGGCTCTCACCCCTCTTCCAGCACCCCCTTCCCTCCTGGCTCTCACCACTCTACAAGCACCCCCCCCTCCCCCCAGGCTCTTTCACCCCTATTCCAGCACCCCCTTCTTCCCTGGCTCTCTCACCCCTCTTCCAGCACTCCCTTCCCTCCTGGCTCTCTCATCCTCTTCCAGCACCCCCTTCCCCCCTGGCTCTCACCCTCTTCCAGCACCCTGGCTCTCCCACACTCGTGAAAACCTTGGCCCCCCACGAGAGAATCGCGGCACCAACCTCACCCACCCCCCCCCTTGTGAACCCCGTGCAAAAATCTTGGCAACCCCCATGCGACCCCTGTGCAAAAATCGCGGCACCCCCCCCCCCGCGTCCCCTGTGCAAAAATCACGGCACCCCCGCGACCCCTGTGCAAAAATCGTGGCACCCACCCTGCGACCCTTGTGCAAAAATTGCGGCAGCCCCCGTGCAAAAATAGCGACACCACCCTTCCCGCGAAAATCGCGGCACCCCCTCCCCGTGATCCCCTCCCTATTCAGAGAAAAAAATAAAAACTGTGTCCACATTGCAGGACACAGTGCACAGGACAAGGATGAGGGAGCAGAGGAACCCTTGTCTGTCGCGCAACAGAGGTGCCCAGGAATCCAAGAAGTGTCGGCCTGCCCATTTAGCCATCGGCCCTTCTGGCATTTGCCAGAAGTGTCAGATGGCCAGTCCGGCCCTGCCTCTGATGACTCAGAAGGGTTTAGGAGAAATCCTCCCATTTGGTACTACATGGTACTATGTAAGTACCATGTAGTAGCATCTTCTGATAATTTGCCAGTGTTATTGGTACCTGACTGTCTGAGTTAGAACAGAATTACAGAAAAGGCCAATTATCCACCTCTGTTGTGTCTGAAAATGTTTTATCTAATGAAGTAACACAGGATATCGCATGTGTGCTCTCCAGTGGAAATGATGTATAGCTGTACCCAATTGTGACAGAAGAGAAACATAAACTTACTCAACATATAATCTCAGCAGAAATCATGATTACAGACTGTATGACAAAATTACAGGGAGAGGAAAAAGGAATTGTCATGTCAGGGGCCACTACCTTGGGGCCCTGGGAAAACTACTCCTACACCTTTCCCTATGCAGAATTGGCATATGAGGAGATGTTGACTGAGTGGGTGTCTGAGAAGGCACGAGCACAGCAAGACTCACCAGCCCCACAAGCTTTGAAGCATCGCACTCCAGCTCCAAATCTCGGGACCCAGGACCCCATACCAGAGGCCTAGTGTGACTGAATCATTTATAAATAACTTATGGTATAAATTTATTTAAAGAAAATAGCACAGGGCGCTTATTTATATAATTGCAAATGTACTTATTTTTTATATTGTGGGTATGTTGGTAAAAGAGATATCTTTATTTCTGAGACCAGGTGAAGACATTTGTTTGTTTTATCTTTGCTAGAGGAAATGCATGAATTCTGAGGTATATATCTGATACAATAAGCCTTTGTGGAGGAAGTCTTTTGTGTATCGTGATGTGGGGAAATGACTTGTCTGGGTTTTTGTACCTTTGATACACCAAGTGAGGATGACACTTTGGAATTAGAAGAGGATGAGGGGGGAGATTTGGGTAGCCGACGAGGGCGCTGATGAGGATGCAGTTGATTGTGTAAGTTCTGCGCCAGTGGCAGAAGGGTGGCACCAGTGGCAGCAGTTCTGGCACATGAGGTTCTAGCACCAATTTGCACTTTCCAAACACAAGCAGAGATAACACAGGTGGCAGACCACAACAGTTTGACACCTGGGCTGGTTTGAAGGATTTGACAAAAAAATGTGTGACCTTGCCCATAACTGCAACCAATCCTACTATTAATATGCAAAGAATGGTGGAGGGCCTAGCAGGGATTAAACTGTATTTTTCCTAATTTGCACTAATACGGTTTGGGTGCAATATACACCCAAAGTCGAGTGCTCAATTGCTAAGAGTCATTGATGAAGAGGAAGACAAGCAGGCTTGTCTGTAGAATTTGTAGGCAAATTCTACTGCGTTATATAGGTAACACCCAAAGAGAAGAGCTCTATTGCTAATTGTAATTGCTGAAATAGAAATAATAGGGCTGACACTCTTGGTGTAAATCTGCAGTTACATTTTATTGTACCATAGCTCACTCAGAAACAGGAGAGATGGCAGGGTTCAGTGCTAATCTTCCTCAAACAATACTAATTCATCCCACCATCATCGAAGTCTGTGTACTATGATGTAATTGCCGATAATGTCCTTCAAAATGGAATTAGTAGTTCATTTTAGGGCAGAGCTGTCACGATTTTTGGCCAATTCTTTTACAGCAGAGCAAATATCTAAATGTTGTGCAGAATCATCTGCATCACCACTGGGTGTCTTGGGAAAGCAATTTTTTGTACAACAAGCAGTTGCCTGAGAAACTGAAGGAGAAGACGTCTAAACAAGATGTCAATAGGTCTTGGATCCTTGCGAAGCAAACTAAGTATTTCGTCCACAATTAAAATATAGTTAGCACATTTACTTTGTTTTATGTCACACGTTAAATTTCTGTAGCTCCTTGTGAAAATGTATTATTAAGACAATCACTTGACTCAAGCTAACCGTGTCTGCACTCTCTTCACAGGTGACTACTTCGCTGGACTAAACTACATTTCCCTCAAATGCTAGTCTTCTTGCAGTTGCTGCATACTCCTACATGCTGTTTCAGAAAACTGAAATTGCCCCTAAATTTTTCCGGACACAAACAGCATTCCCTGCATGTCATTTTTGAAAGGTTCTGTAACTCCAAGTTGATTGTGTGTGCAAAACAGGAAATGTGATGTAATTCAACCCTGCTGTAATGCTTGAACAATATTGGGGTCGTCATCAGAAATGACATATCCTCAGGAGAGTCCAAGCAGTATTAGCCACCTTTCAATGACATCCCTTAGTTTTTGGAACAGATTGTCAGCTGTATGCCTCTTAGTGAAGCTGCTGATACACAAAGTAGCCTACTTCTGAAAAATCCGCTTGCCCACATATATGTGGTTAAGTGTACAGTGGGTAGAATGTCATTTTGTAGCCCAATGATTACATTTTTAAGAAGTTTCTGGTAGAGGTGAGGAATAGCTTTTTGAGTAAAATGGGGTCGTCATGGAATTTGGTAATAGGGACAGAACACCTCAAGTAACTGTCTAAAACCAGCTGCATTAATAATGGACATTGGACGCAGCTCTAATACTAGCATAGTCCTCATGGCGTCTGTGATCCGCTTTGCGACTGGGTGACAGATTTCATATTTGCTTCCTCTTGCAAAGGATTGTTTAACTGTAAATTATTGGTTCTGGGGATATTAATGATGAAGGTTTTGGGGGGGGGGGGTAGATTGCAGGTGCTGGGATGTAGATGAGAGAAAGGAGGCTGATGATACTGGACTGCTTGTTGTTATTTTTTCTTAACCTAAGTTTCTGATTTTCCCAACAGCTTTCCAAGAACTCGCTGAAAAATGACGTAACATGGATGAGGATCCCAGATGCTTAAGGTCCCTACCTCTACTGAGTGTGGCTTTAAAAACGCTACAAATGGCTAGACAACTGTTGTCAGGATTTCTGTAAAAATAATTCCACACTTAAGAGGTGGATTTTTGGTCTTATGCCCAGGCATGACAATGGCCTTTTTCTTATCACTGGTAAGAACTGCAGCAATTTTTCTTTGAAAGTGTATGAAAATCATATTGTGACCTAGAAGGTGGGCAAAATTGAATGGAAATGACTGGAAATTAGTGTTAGTGAGGTTAATAATAATGTAGGTACAAAATAATACCTAAATTATGTTATTTTAGGCCAAAAAAATGCATTTTTTTTAACAAATAGCAAAACAAAACCAAAACCAAAACACGCAATGGCGGTTTGGCAAAACCAAAACCAAGACACGGGGGTCAGTGAGCATCTCTAGTCAAAAGTAACATAGGGTTCTTCAATAGTCTTGAGACACCTGTTTGGTCTGCTAAGTAACCTAAGATAGCCCATAGTGGGGTATTTCTAAATGAAATACCCAAGACAGCATTGCCATATCTTAATAATTCTCCCCAAAGGTGTTGCATTGGATGGCATTACCAGAAACAATTATAAAGGTCTGCATACATAAAACCACATTTTAGACAGGAACTGTCACACACTGATATTAGCTGGTATTGGCGCAGCCGTGCAAGGAGGCGCGGAGTCTAACGCACCCCCTGGAGTTCACCAGGGACCCCCCCGCAAGGGAGTTTGGCCTTGCTGCAAGGGGTGCGCAGGTCGCGGTTCTCCAAGATGGCCACCAGCGTAGGGACAGAGTGATAGAAACGTAGTCAATAAAATCGAGTCAGAACCAGCGAGCTGCCAGGTACAGAAGGAGAATCGTCAGGAACAGGCCAAAATCAGGAAACCAGGGCAGAAGGCAAGGTACCAAAGAAGAATCCGAAAGGAAGGTCAGAGGAAGCCGGGTCAGTAATAATAGCAGGAGCCAAATACAAGACAAATGCTGAAGCAGGTGATACCAATACTCTGGCACCCTAGTGGTGCCAGAGACTTCCTTAAATCCCCCCTAATCTCCTCTGATAGGAGGCAGAGTTGCGGCAGTCAAGGACGCTGATCGCCAAGCAGAAGTGCTAAAGCATCCCGTTGCCTAGCAACGGGACACGCCGAGAACTGTGCATGCTCGTGCGGGGAGGCGTCCCGTTGCAGGACAGACGACAGCCTTTCGCACCAGAGTCAGATCGGAGGAGGCGTCTGACAGGAACTATCTGAGGAGAGGCCAATGAGGCTAATCTTTTTAGTGAGAGGCATGACTGGTGTAGCATATTATGTTCCATTCCTTGATAGCTGTTTGCTGGCAGCATTTTCAATTGAAGTTGGAAGCCGTTGAGGCCATTGACTTATCTTTGCATGAGTTTTTGGGAATTCCCACTCCCTATATAAATGTCATACCTTATTTTTTGTTATGTTGATCTGATGTGTATACAGAATTCTATTATTGCATAAAGGTTTCAAAAATAGCAGCAGAATTTGCTATTTGTGATACCTTTGTACAATATTATAAATCCTTATGTATGTTGTCTTCTTTATCATAAATTTATTTTGCTTGTTTTATTAGCAGTAGTATTATGCTGTTTGCATTTTTCCCAACTTGCTGTAATGTCAGGGTTACCAATATCAGGGCATGGTATCAGATGATAAAATATTTGATAAGGACCTTTTCTACTTTGCAGAATAAGCGATGAGTGATTAAAATATTAAATTAATTAATTAATTAAGCAATAGTGTATTTCATGAGGGTGGGAGTACAAAGTATATTCCCATTGTAATGGGTTATGTAAGTGCCATGTGTCTGCTGGATCCAGTGGGTGTACTGCCGCTGTACCAGTAATTCACCTGCTGTTGCTCTGAGTTACCATCTACGGATCAGCTAAGTTCTACATCGCTACTGCTTCTACTTGAACTGCCACTGTACCAGCAATTCATCTGCTTTTGCTCTGACTTACCATCTACAGATCAACTAAGTTCCACACCGCTACTGCCTCTACTTGAATTGCTGCTGTACCAGTATTCTCCTGCTGTCGCTCTGATTTACCATCTACGGATCAGCTGTAGTTCCACTCTACTATTGACTCTATTGTACTACCTCTGTACCAGTATTCACGTGTGATGGCATGAGTTTCCATCGTGTCACCACTGACCCCCGCAAGAGGGTATGGAATTTGCTGCACATATTCCGCAGGTCGCGGTTCCCAGAAGGAGTAGTGGCAGAGCAATTGGCAGAGCCTGATACAGAGGAAGAGTAACGGTAGATCAGGGAAATACTGAAGGTATAAGCAGGAAGCCGGTCTAATCGTAATGCTGAGCTGAACTAAGTAGCGGAGTTTAATAGAGAAGAACTGGCAACTACATGGATGGAAACTTAGGACATCACAAGTGAATACTGGTACAGAGGTACTACAATAGAGTCAATAGTGGAACTACAGCTGATCCGTAGATGGTAACTCAGAGCAACAGCAGATGAATTACTAGTACAGTGGCAGTTCAAGTAGGAGCAGTAGCGATGTGGAACTTAGTTGATCTGTAGATGGTAACTCAGAGCAACAGCAGGTGAATTACTGGTACAGCGGCAGTTCAAATAGAAGCAGTAGCAGTGTGGAACTTAGCTGATCCGTAGATGGTAACTCAGAGCAATAGCAGGTGAATTACTGGTACAGCGGCAGTTCAGATGGAATTAGATGACCAATGAGTGTGCTAAACCGTTTCCCAAGGTTGGTAGTTTCGATTTAGAGGTATTAACTATCGTTAGAGATAAAATCTGTTTGATTAAATCATTAAAACAAAGGGTAAAACACAATTACGTGTATATTTACTAAACTGCAGGTTTGAAAAAGTGGAGATGTTGCCTATAGCAACCAGTCAGATTCTAGTTGTCATTTTGTAGAATGTACTAAATAAATGAAAACTAGAATCTGATTGGTTGCTTTAGGCAACATCTCCACTTTTTCAAACCCGCAGTTTAGTAAATCTAGCCCAATGACTGTTTAAAACTGTTGCAACTTGAAGAGAGCACGTGGCAGGGTAGCGCATGCGTACCGGAAGGAGGTGTTGCGAAGCGAGGAGATGGGAGTGCAAGCGCGCCCCCGCCGCTATATGCGGACGGGGGCAAAAGTACAGCCGATACCAAAAATTATAAAAATAATACAAGTAATTTATATCCTGCAATAATATGAAAGGTAATGTTTCTGAAGAAGATGATGAACCCACTGTTATTTCAGCCATTGCCCATGCAATTAGCATACAAGAGGTACCATGCAGACAAGGAAAGGGAGCGGTTCCACCAGCAGGACCAGCGGCTGAAATTGGTGAGAGTAGTGTAGATATTAATAGGCGGAGGAACATTCATTCTACATTCATTCTACTGAAACAGTAATTCCAGCAATTAATCCAGAATGTAGCGATTTGGTAGGTTTACATCCTGTCCGCACAATAGCAGTTCCCATAGGGAAAGCAGACAAAGATGGTGTAGCATCCATTGTCCATGGACTAGATCTGAGATGTATTCAATTATGTCTGATTTTCCAGATCCTAGGAAAGAGTTGGCCAAATATCAGAAATTTGTTAAAGATTTAGGTAATCCACACGAACCAACTAATAAAGATTGGCTAGTGGTGTTGAGGGTCTGTCTTCCTCCCAATACTGACATACAAAAGTTTATTAAGGATTGTATGTTGGAGTTAGAAAAATCCATATCTGATGATGATAATCAGGAAAATATTAAACGTATAATATCACAGTAGGCCATAATCCAGTGGTGGTGAACTGGAGCAAAACCTTTACTATCAAAGAAAAGGATAGTGAAAATGCATCAGATTATTTTGCAACAGCTCTGGCAGCAATTATCCAGTACACAGGGATATCAGACATAAAGGATCATGTGCATCATAGGGAGGTAGCTGTGATAGTATTAATGGATGGTCTCAAGGAAAATCTAAAGACTAGGGTACAAACCTCTTTACCTAACTGAAAGGGAATCACTGTACATGTTCTTAGAGAGTCTGCTGTGGAGCATGACAACAATATAGGAAAGAAGAGAGAGGCGCAAATTTAGAGGTTAATGATGGTAAGTATCCAAGTGTTAGAAGGACTACACATACGACCACAGTATAACAACACGTATTATGGAGAGTGACAAAAACAAGAGGCAATGAGGTGTTTTAAATGTTTTAAAATTGGACATGTAGCAAGAAACTGTCAAGAGAGAACAGATAGATGGGAACATAGGGACAATAGAAGATTTGGGCCACCCAGAAGGGGATCACATAAATACCAAGAAGATAGGAGACATACACAAAACTCAGAGATTTCCCAGCAGTTGCCTGCACACATCATAGCAGCAAATGCTTTGCAGAAGAACAGTAACCAACACTAGGGGCTAGGTCATGCCTGTATCCTACAATCCGTTAGGTTAACTGAGAATCTTAGGGAAGAACCTACAATGACAGTTGATGTAGCGCAAACTTTTCTTGTGGATACAGGGGTGGCCAGGTCAGTGATAACTTCTCCTTTGAGTCTACAGGTAAGTGACAGAACTGTTTCAGCTATGGGGGTAATGGGGAGAGTGCTTCATTACCATTTGACTAAACCTGCAGAGGTTGCTATTGGACCCCTGCAGACCAAAAATTACTTTCTCTTGGCTGCAGTTGCTCCTACTAACCAACTGGGCAGAGATCTATTGTGTAAAATGGATATGTAGTTTACTGTACCCCTGATGGTGTAGTTCAAGACATACCAGGGAAGGTTGCACATGAGGTACAGGACATATAGGACACCCCACAAAGGTTAATGCTGCACTCTACTGTAGAACAAAGTCAATCTCAGGTAAAGGAAATGTTATCACAAATATCGGGTTCCCTATGGTCCAAAGATGGACAGGACACTGGATTGATGACAAATGAAGCTCCTGTAATGGTTAATCTGAAAAGTGGCAGGCAAGCTCCAAAAATCCCACAGTTCCCATTAAAACTGGAGGTGGAATTAGGGGTGCATCTTGTAATTGAAAGGCTTCTGCAACAAGGGATTCTAATTTGTACATCCAGCACAGCCAATAGTCCAATATTCCCAGTGAAGAAGAAAAGGGGGAGGGGTTACAAATTAGTCCAAGACCTAAGGGGAATTAAAAAAGTTGTTGAGAGCCAATTCCCCGTAGTGCCCAATCCAGCGGTCATCCTTATCCAGATTCCACCATCGGCCAGTCATTTCACTGTCATTGATCTCTGCTCTGCCTTCTTCTCTGTCCCTCTTCATCCCTGTCAATACTTGTTTGCATTTTCCTACATCGGGGTGCAATATACATGGACAAAGTTTCCCCAGGGGTTCTTTGACAGTCCTAGAATTTTCTCCCAGGCTTTATATGACTGTTTGCAATCCTTCCAACCAAGCAATGGGTCTGTTCTAATTCAATATATATATGATTTATTGCTATGTTCTGATTTGTTTATGTCATCCGTGCATGATACTAAACTGTTGTTGCACCATCTCTCTCAAACAGGACACAAGGTTGCAAGGGATAAATTACAGGCATGCCAGACCAAGCTTAAATACTTGGGACACTGTCTAACCCAGGGGCCAAGACACCTGATAACGGACAGAATACAAACAATACAAAACATGACCCTGCCGAAGAATCAACAGCAGATTCGTACCTTCTTGGGGATGTGTAGATATTGTAGATCATGGATTCCAGGTTTTTTTATTCTAGCATTACCATTGCAGGAATTATCCTCTAAGCCTGTGCATGTTACACATACAGAGGAGTCAGAGCAGACATTCTTTATCCTTAAAGAGAGTTTGACTAAGGCACCTGCTTTGGGAACACCGGATTATGAAAAGCCATTTGAGTTGTTTTGTACGGAGTCTGATGGTTGTGCAGCAGGTGTCTTGACACAGAAACATGGTGATGCTAGCCAACCGGTAGCATACTACAGTGCACAATTGGACACTGTGGCAAAATCACTCCCAACGTGTTTAAGATGTGTAGCAGCAACTGCTCTTCTGGTAAGTAAGAGCAAGGACGTAGTATTAGGACATGATTCATCTGTCTATACACCACATGCAGTATCTGCTCTGTTAAATTCAGCTCAAACCAGACATGTCTCTGATGGCACCTGCAAACATCACCATCAAGCGGGTCAATACTTTAAATCCAGCTACTTATCTACCATATGTGCCTCAAGATGCACAAAGCGTGGAAGGAAAGGAGACTCTGGCTAGAGGTGAATTTTGCAGGTATACTGATACACATGATTGTATGGAATATCTGAACCAGACCTTTACTGCGAGACCTGACATACGTGACACACCCTTAGAAAATGTAGATTTTACATTTTACACGGATGAGAGTTGTCATAGACAGACAGACACATGAGAACTATGTACCAGTTACACTGTTGTAGATGATGAGGATGTTATAGAAGCTGAACCACTTGGCCCATCTCACTCAGCCCAAGTGGCTGAACTCGTGGCACTAAGGAGAGTGTGTGAGTTGGCAGAGGGTAAATTAGCTAATATATACACTGACTCTTGGTACATCTTCGGGGTAGTGCATGATTTCAGTACCCTTTGGCATCTTCGAAATTTTATGACAGCAGCAGACACACCAGTAGCACATTCACAGCACATAAAAGGACTCCTGACAGCGATACAGTTACCTAAGGCAGTAACCTTCATCAAATGCAAAGCTCACACATACGAAGAAGACCTGGTATCAGTGAGCAATAGCAGAGCAGATGAAGCTGCCAAGTGGGCAGCATGGTTATCTGTAAATGTATCAACTGACAAAATTATGGTTTTTCAGACAACAAACACACAGAAATAAATTAAAATGAAAGATTTGTGTTCCCTACAGGAAAAGGCGGTCTGGAAGGCGAAGGGATGTGGTCAAGAGTCCTCTGGACTCTGTAAGGATGGACAAGGTAAGCCCGTGGTTCCCAGGGCATATTACCCAGGCCTGGCTGAGGCAGCACATGGTCTGACTCATCTAGGTAAAAAAGGTATGTGTAAGCTGGTTAACGCCTACTGGTGTGCACCAGGCTTTTTTTCTCAGGCAGGTAAGAAGGCAATGTCTTGTCTTACTTGTTTGAGGAAAAATATCAGGAAGACAATAACAACTGAGCCATCCCATATCCCTCCTACAGACGGACCTATTCAGATAATACAAATTGACTTCATCCAATTACGACCTTGCAGGAATCTCAAATATGTACTAGTTTGTACTGATGTGTTTTCTAAATGGATAGAGGCATTTCCAGCTGCCACTAATACTGCTGCTGTTGATGAAAAAACTGTGCAGCACTGCAATTTGACAATCTTAATTTAAAGCGGCAATGTGGGGTTAAGTGTTTAAACACTTAATCTTAGGGGTCCCCACATTGCCGCTTTCAATTTGCAATGACAGACACCGCGATGACATCAAATTGCAGTGCCGCACATTTCTTTCATAGGAATGGCTTACTGTCAGCATGCTGTTTCCATTGGTCCTCTCCAGCGTCGGATTCAAGATAAGTCTGTTTCATTTTCTTTAGTTTTTTCACTCTTTCGGATTTCTTTTGCAGAAATTCGGCGAGTCGGCATTCTCAGTATAGATATATCGTACCCAACCCATAACAGTCACAGTTAAAGAGTATCTTCACACATATTCCACTAGTACAATCCAGGAAGAATTAGTATTTGACGTCCTTATTTTATGAAGCAATGGAAATGTAACATATGTTGATGCTTACCGATTGGCTTCCTTACGTTCGAAGTACTGTGATTGGCCCGATTCTCCATCAGATGTTAATTATTGACAAAATGTTGGTGAAAACAGGATTGATTTCTGACTTAATTTACTGGAGGCAAATTTCTGAAACTCCCTGGATTTTCTACTACTCTTGTCCCTGCTTTCTTTCATATAGACACTGGACTCTTATACCTGTATATCCATATCCCCTGACTTCTGCTTTGTTCTTTGATCTTGTATTCCTTTGATTCTCTAATCATTTCATCTCCTGACTCCTGCACTAAGAAATCCCTACTTCTTGAGGCCCCTGATTAATACTCAACCTGACCTCTACTATGCCCTCTAGATCTCCAACTAGTTGGTGTCCTGATCCCTGCATTCACCTCTTTGCCTCATGGATACCCTGCATGGTGAGATCTCTGCTGCTTGGATCTTGTACACTTTGCGTCCCCTCATCTCTGCTTTCCCTTCTCTGTTCCCTGGATATCTTGCTCCCTGGGTTCCAATACCATGACCTCTGCGCTTCTCTTGGATTTGATATTCTCTTGAGCCTATAATCTGTGCATCTGCTGATCTCTGACATGCTCCCTGGGTCCACTGATTCCAGCATCCACTGATCTCTGCTCCCTGAATATTATGCTACCGGATATGTGCAATATGCTGCATTGAGGAGTATCAGGCCAGTGTCCAGATGCAGGTAAGATGCTGCCTTACCTTATTATACATTTTCAATATAATTTTGTTATGTGAGGTGTTCCAGGTAATTGCACAAAGTACTTGTGGTTTTGTCTAAAACATTTTGGACAATCATTTAATGGTGAGTACGTTTTTTTTTGTGGCTATGGCATTGCAAAGGTAATATTTATGAACAGGATGGCATGTACGGTACGATAGTGTGTACTGAAAAATTGTAAATGTATTAGTGTATTAGAGATACGTCGAGAAATCGGAATAAAAAAACTTAAAAAAACGTAATAAAATTACCTATTGCAAGAAAAGTTACGGAAGAGTTGAAGTGAAGCATGTGAAAAGAAGAGGTGGTAAAGGAAACAAAAATAGATTATACATATGATCTTGTTCTGTACTCCAGATATAATTTTGTTCTTGCATATACCAACTGAACCAAATTTTTTGTCTTACTATGTTGAAATGCAATAAACAGGTTGGTTTTTGGATCGCCCTTGTTATGATGTATGGAAACATGAAAGATTTATGTACGACAATAGAGAAGCTCTACATAAATTCCATAAAGTCTGGTCACGCTTGTACAAATCACACTTTGTTATACATACTCATCAGGATGATGAAGATGATAGTGAATAAGGATCGATCTATGTTTATCCATCTTCTCTCTCTAGCTCATTTGTTTTCTTTTTTTGGGTAAGTCTACTCAACACTTTTTTTCTTATCAAAGCCTGAAGATATGTTTGTCGGGATTAAAGGATCTTAAAGGCTAGATTTACTAAACTGCGGGTTTGAAAAAGTGAAGATGTTGCCTATAGCAAACAATCAGATTCTAGCTGTCATTTTGTAGAATGCACTAAATAAATGACAGCTAGAATCTGATTGGTTGTTATAGGCAACATCTCCACTTTTCCAAACCCGCAGTTTAGTAAATATACCCCTTAGTGTTAGTTTGCAGGTCAAGTTTGTTTTATGTTGTATTTTATTTGAGAATGTTCAATAAAAAATACATGATCTAAAAAAACCCCAAAAAAACAGGTTGGGGGTACAAGCTTTCTTTCATATAGATGTACAGTTTACCACATGTTACCTGTATCACTTTCATAGGAGCCTCACATCACTACTCTGTGCTGTTGGGATAACCAGGTCCTTCTATCAGCAAACTCTCAGGGGGCAATTGTGGTTTTTGGCATATTCCTTTGTAATTTATAAGCTGCGCAATTAACTAAAGGCCACACAGCATATCAAAGCACATGAATGAAAACAGTCCGATCTGAAATCATAATCCCCATTTCTACACATGGAAAAAATACAAATCGTGCCATGTATTAAGCGGTGGTTTGCAAAACCGCACGTCAAACTGCCAGAAAAAGTACATATTTTAGACTGTAATTTAGAAATCTCATTTTAGATTTCTGATAGGGGAGATTTCTCAAACCGCATGCTATGCAAGGTATCTTAGCTGTCAGAAGAGGGACGAAAAGAAAGAATAAACTGTGCTTTAAAAAGTATTCTCCTCCCTTGAAGGCTGAAAAAGTAGTATGATGAATTGATGGGATGTGTGGAGCTTGGATTAAATTTGTTTGTATGTTATTGGCGATAAATTTTGTATCAAATATACATAGTTAGTGTGTTATTATTTTCATAATACATCTGATATTTGTATGGCTCCTCTTTCCTCTACTTTAATACATATTTGTGTGCAGCGATTTGTGGAGTCCATGATTCCTTCAGTTTCACTCACTGGTCAGTTAACTGCAGAAACAACTCCCTTGTTGATAATTCTGTGTGTGCTATATAAGTACTTATTTCTATTACGCTGCATATGAAGAATGGATATTAAGTATGTTGATAGAGTTAATATGGGCTGGCTAAACAAAAATGTATCAAACAAATGGCAGTAATATTTACACACCCTATTACCTGTTTATTTTCACTCTCCCCATAGTCTAAACTCTATACATCTACATCTCCCATAACACAAAAACACACCAGCCTGCTGCCTCAATTACCTTCTCTATATGACATAGACTCCCAGCACACTTGTCTCCAGCAGCAGATTCCTGCCTCATTCAATCTCTCCCTATTAATGTTATTGCATGCCGCTACTCGTAGAGATTTTTTTTATTTTTATTTTATTAAATGTGCTAAAACAAGTGAGCCTAGGTTGGTGGCACCCACTTGGCCTGTCAAAATGGGCACACTAGAGCAAGCAAGGCACTCCAGATAGGCAAATAGCATCTGTTTTTATCATGCTGTTTTACCTACAACTCATGCAGTTTAGGGGTTTGCAAAGCACCACACATCACATGCAGTTTGAATTTTCACCCTACAAAACGCTGGATAGTAGATGTGACAGTTTGAGAACCACAGGCGATGTCTGGCGGTTTGCAAACCACATATAAAACCGCTGCTTAGTAAATTTTCCCATCAGTTTCTGGCTTCTGGTTTGCCTTCATTCCTCATGGTACTGCTCTTGCCACATACAATCCTGTCCTCACTAACAATGAGACAAGTGGACAATTCACTCCCTCCTATAAGCAACAGACATCTCCAGCAAAAAACTGACTATTCTGATGATCTGGTTGACAACAGGTTGTCCTGATCTCAACACCTTTAAAACTCAGGACACAAACACATAAAAATTGATAACAAAATATTGTGCTGACACTAACCACATAAATGCTAGTCATACTAAAATATAACCTGATGCATGATCTCTAGGTCATTTAAATATCGAGTCCTGCAGAAGTAGATGTTGTTTTTCAATTTGCGTGCAGAGTAAAGCATTCTTCATGCATTTTGAAAGGAACACGTTGATATGTCAAGCACAGTGGCCTAGTGGTTAGCACTTCTGCTTTACAGCGCTGGGGTCATAAGTTTGATTCCCAACCATGGCCTTATCTGTGTGGAGTTTGTATATTCTCCCTGTGTCTGCATGGGTTTCCTCCCACACTCCAAAAACATACTGGTAGGTTAATTGGCTGCTATCATAATTGACCCTAGTCTCTCCCTGTGTGTGTGTCTATATTAGGGAATTTAGACTGTAAGCTCCAATGGGGCAGGGACTGATGTCAATGAGTTCTCTGTACAGAGCTGCAGAATTAGTGGCGCTATATAAATAAATGATGATGATGATATGTCCATCTCTTCCAATCAGAAGGGGCATAATTTTGCCCCCCTTGCCGCCATCATACGCAAACTTGTAAAACACCTTATGCACTGCAGGGTGACTTTAATTGATCCCAATTTGGTGGTCAGTATGTAGAGCAGACTCCAAATTCTATCGACCAGTATTGAAGCCAGAGCCCCATTTTGGTAGCCAATATAGAAAAAGAGGCAATTTACATGATGTAGAGCCCATGTTATTGACTAGTGTACATATTGGATGACATATAACCCTAGTTTGGTAACCAGTATACATAGCAGAGTCAATTCTGGTGAACAGTATCTTCACCCTGGGCCATGGTCAGCAAAAGCATGGGGGCTTGGTGAGGAGCAGTGCTTTGCATATCAGACTGGCATGAACTACCAGACTTATGCCAACATAACGTAAGATGAGTGTAGCTGTACAATTTTTAATGACTTATCAGTTCTTCTACTTTATTATTAATAGCTGTTAAATGTGTTTGATTCAGAATAGTTATTTGTTTCACTCACTGGTTTACATTTATATTTGTAAAATATGTCTTATTTTTGTGATGTAGTCATCTCATCAATGCATATTTTTCATTACAAGGAAAAACTCTAAAATAAATTGTTTAAATAATTTATTAGTTTATAAGGAGTGTCGAAATGCAACATTACAATGTGCAAATATAAAATTACAGTGTGTAATCGGAGCAGATAATTTATCTCACAATGCATTGCAAGTAGGTCATTATTTTACCAACTACAACCTATAGCATTCTGTGTCTTTCCAACCTTAATTCCCGGCCCAACAAACTCTGCATACGAACATTCTATATGAAACTGAAATATGGCAGTATGATCTGTGGGATTACTTAATTCACATATATTTGGATCAATATTCACCCAATATTAAGGGGTCACCTCTAAGAGAAATGGTAAATTTAATTTGAACCACATCTCATCTAGTAATCAATGGATACAGCGAGTCATTAAAAACTTTAATAATATTAATACAATCTGCAGCTTCTCTTGATCTGTTTTAAAGTGAATGAAATGTATCTATACCAGAGGTCTCTAGGCTATTCTAAACCTAGCACAGTGGCAAGTGTTGAAGATTATGTTAATGTCAAATCCACATGCTGAAAATGCTGTTTTTATCTTACATTCCAGAGTGCACAACTTTATGAAGAGCAAGATCATATTCCATGTACCTAGCAACATGAGGTATTTTTTATGATCTCTTTTGTATAGAACCAAACATATTTCCTTTTTAACCACCCCATTCAAAAATAAGTAACCACTGCCCCTGTGATGACATTTATGTTTATTTGGACTATCACCCTAACACACCGTTGATAGTGTGAAATGCTCTTCTCTCTTCAGTCTATGGGCTTGGTACAGGAACTCGATTCCACTGTTAGGAACACAGATATCTAATATGTACCATAACCATAATAGGAGAAGCCTGCTGCTATACAAACTCATCACCTGTTACATTTCACACTCTCAGCCATGCTAGGGCAACATGGTTGTACAGACTGAAGGCGACACATGCAAACCACAACATTTTCCTCTACTCTCTCAGGATGAGCTAAACAACATGTATATTTTTTCAACAAATGCAATACATTTCCTGTAATTTTAAAAAGGAATTGTAATAGCTCCTATGATGTTGTTTTTGTGTTACTACATAATGCCTTTGCCCAGGAGATAGCATCTTGTTCAGTGCACTATGCTCCATCTTAGGCATCCTCCAGTGTGCACAGCAGGAGAGCTGTGAGACAGAGGACGCTGGCCCAGGATACAGCATGTTGCACTCAAAGCTGCACTGAAAGCTGACTCAGTGGGTAAGTCACCACTCCTGCTGTATGGGCTGGAGGAAACCTGTCTGGCATAAACAACGTTTTTAAAAAACTTATCAGAAGACCTGGTGACGGGTCCTCATTAAGAGCTACTTTTAAATACAAATTCCATTAGTGAAAAGTAACTTTTATTTAAAAGGCATTTTTTTTTTTATATAATTATTGAATAATATCTAATTATTAGATACTTAAGAGCTTCTCTCTTTACATACTGGATTGCACATTATATAAATAAAGTAAGTCTGGCACTTTTGGTTAAGAAAATACTAGTTCAATATAAATAGATTAAAATATAAAAGTATTCAGGCATTCTGCATTAATGTCAAATCTGTTCTGTTCTAAACATTTATCATTTAATGTAAATTGCATATAGGAATATTACGTTTGGAACTTACATCAGCATGTTTGCTATTTTATTTAAGCTTGTTTGGCTCTAGGTTTCAGTAAACCCCAGAAAAAGCAAATCCAGAAACACTAATAAGGATTCAATCCCTAATCTCACCCTGACTCATATACATTATACTTCCTGCAGATCCCCTGGAGCAAAGAAATCACTGTGAAAATACACATTTTTATTTGACATTATCCATACAGGTATAGATAATCTAAGATTGTCCTGATTATATAGGAACTATTCAGATTTCTTGTCCATACTCTACAAATTAACACATGACAAAATAATATTAGATACATTGGTGGACATATGGGAAACCTTGTCTACAGGTAACTCTGCAAATAGCAGACATTTGTGCAATTTTCTGTAATTTTTCTGGTAGTGGGTAGAAAATTAAAACAAAACTCTTTTTCCTCCTCTGCATAATTACCTGTGGAACAGATTTCATAAACTGTACTTTAGGTTAGATTGCTGTAAATTGGACTAAGGTATTTTCAAGTAATGGGTGGGAAAATATATTTTTTTATAGAGGAGTCAAATGTTTTTCTTCTATTTTGAGTATAAACCATGTTACACACTCACATATAGCTTAGGTGATATGTTGTGACCAACATGACATTCATAGTTACCACTGGTCCATTAAAGGGTCATAGATACAAATGCGTACTTGATCATGAAGCTACATGTTTACAGAGCGAAGCTACATGTTTACAGAGCCTAAGCAGCAGTTTAATCAATGATTGGCTTATTATCACCATGTTTAGCCTGCAATGTGCCATTAGTATTAGAAGGACACTGATGCCCACACAAGGGCCGGATCTGGACATTTCACTAGATTACACTCGTTTGGTAGTGTTGAAAGATAATGTGGGGATGTGGATGATCTCCCGCTGGGGCCTCAGATGGGGCACCGATATTGGCAGGCTCCCAATACCTTCAGGCCCCATAGTGGCGGCACCTCCTGCACCCACGGTAGTTCCACCACTGGTTTAGGATAAACTTTCCAGCTTTGCCTATTCTTGAATGTCAGAACTAATATTACAGAAAGACTAAATTCATGAAACATTGTCTATTATGAATAAAAGTATCACTAACACTTTCATCTACTGTGACATTTACTAGAAGAATGCATTGACCACTCAGCATATCTATCGAGAAATAAATTTTAGTGGTGACAGGTTTTAAAGGCATTAATTGCCAATATTATAATATAGGATTTATTACAGTGACCAGTTATTGCCTTGGCAACATGAAAGCATATTAGGATTATTACAGCATTATGCATATAAATAAATATCATCATATGTGTCTCAGAAATACATTAGTCTTGGATTTAATTGATCCTTACCTAATAGGACTTATTATTACCCCAAAACGCAATGTATAAATATCACAATAACACAAAACAACCCAGAAATTTTGTAAATGTATAAAAAATAAATTGTTTTAAAACAACAGAAAAAGTGTAATATTTAAACAGAGTTTGCAGCATGACAAGGAAACGAATTTCACACAAATTGATTAGACAGAGTTTTTACATGTGTATATACATAAATAAAAAGAGTATTGATAAATAACTAATAAGTAATCTTAGCTTAAAGTCATTTATAAAATAGTTATTTCAACAATGTCTTTATTTCTTAAGCAGTGTTTAGAGGCTAGCACCGTTCTCTGGTAAATATGGTGTCCAGGTTTTTTCCAATTATCCATACATCTGTTTGAACTGGTAACATTCATTGCAATAACCGCTGCACTTGTTGTTACCGTAGTGATCACATCCCGGTGCTCTACACCGCAGCTTAGGTGTCTCTTCTCCAGAGGACTTGTGGTGACCAGCTCTGTGCATGCACTGTTCACACAGCTCATCATTTCTGCCTGCTACCGGGTTCCTGCAGACATCCCTGGCACATATCTTTACAGGATTACCAGTCCGGTTCTGTCCAGATCTCTGTGAATACAGATTATTTTGTTTTTTTAAAATAACAGCTCCTGTTTAAGGTTTATTCACACACTACCGTTAGATACTCAGTTGAAGTTCTACATGTTTCCCGTTTGGTTTACAAATGTTAACAAATAAAAACACAATATACATTATTGATTCTTACTTATCTTTATCCTGATTATATCCATTTGTGGAACTACTCCTTTAATATGTAAGAAAAGTTTTGGTAAATCCTTTTTATTTTTTACAAGATAATGATCCACATTTGACTCTATTTCAATGAATGTACAATAACATGTTAGGGGCTAACACTACAGGTGTGGTAAGTACACACGTATATAACGTTGTGCTACATTTTGTGTTTTTCATCTGAGCTTTCCTGGTGGTGTCTATGGATAGGTAACATTTAATGTCCACTACAGTCAGAACCAGATCATCCATTAAGTAACCGAGGGCTCTTGGGCCTGGATTATTCTAACGTGTTTTTGCCTTTTCTTTTTTTTACAAAGGGGGGGGGGGGGGGCGGAGAGGGGTCCAAACCAGTATCTTGCCTAGGGTCCCATGGAGTCTAACTCAGGCTCTGACTACAGTAGAGTGAAGGAAGTGAAATGTTTCTAAAATATTTTTATCTATCTGTTCTATCCTAAAACTCTGAGCAATTTTGGCTATATTCCATGGTATCAATGAAAACAAGGGTCTAAAATTTATATGGTCAGCAGTTTGTAAACAAAATTATTTTAGTTGCAGAGGTGTGCTTAAGGAACAAATTTCCTTAGAGCAAGCGTCCCATCAAAACACTACACACAACATGTGTTCTTTTCTTCTCTTTTTGAGTACTGCGCCTGTTCTGATACTGTCAGTAAATTTCTAAGAAGATTTGCACATATGTAACTTTCAGTAATAAACAGGCGCAGTCAGACCCAGGTGTAAGCTTTCAGAAACGGAAATGCACTATATTGTATAGGGGCAGCACGTTTTTAAAAACATAGTACAGGAAATCAGGACAGGTTTCTTCAAGGGTATTGGGAGCATTATTTGTGCTCTTTGCCAGTTTTAAAAATGTAACACAAAATACTAGAAGTGGAGAAGTACCAGAAAAGACCATGGGGTATCAAGCTGAGAGTTTTTCGGCGGGTTTGAAAAACCAATCAGATTCCAGCTATCATTTAATTAGTACATTCTACAAAATGATAGCTAGAATCTGATTGGTTGCTATAGGCAACATCTCCGCTTTTCAAACTCGCCGAAAAACTCTCAGCTCGATACATTTACCCCCAGAAGTGAAGTAGAAATTTCTAACCTAGTTGTAAATTCTAGCACATAGGACAAACGTATCTCTGGGAAATGTTTGGAAGATATGCCCCTTGGCTAAACAGAGATTATAACAGACTAGGAGACACACCTGTCAAGCATATCTGACCGATATTTGCCCAAATTTAATCCGTCTTTCTCTATATTATTTTATCTATTTGTATTAAGGTATAATTAGATTTTGAGCCATTTGTTATAGAGTATGATATATGCATATGTTTTAATTTGATAGTAGAATTATAAATGGTAATTTGTATTATGCAATGTTCGATGTTACATGTTTATGTACCACACCATAAAATCCCTGTACTGAAATTTAGGCATATTTAGAAAAACATGAAAATAAAATAAACAATGTAATCACCTCTGTTGGTCTCTTCAATTGTTCGTCTGTATTTCGTGCTTTATGATATCTTTGGTTCTGAGCTTCAATAAAACATTTTTGACAGAATCCCTCAAACAGCGTGCTCCCCAATGTACTGCACTCCCGCCCCAAGCAACGACTCATGTTCTTGAATGCAGCCACACTGACATTGCTTTGTGACATCTTATGAGATCTTCTTGAACCAGCTTCTTAAAAACAACAAAATTGAATCATTAATATAATAATGCTCTTAAACCAATACTATAATTACAAATGCATGTTCTTCATGTTATTACTTTTTAATAGATATCCCCTTACCACTTGACACTGCAAGCTAGGAATTCTTTGAATTTTATGTTCACTGTATTGGTTGAATTAAAATATGTAAAAGTGGACTGGTAAACAGTGGCCACTTCTATTGCCTTCATTGCAAAACTATCAAATTTCATTCACTTCCATTTTCCATAACGCCACTATGACCAGTATATAATACATACTTGCCTACTTTTGGCAAGTTGTATCCGGGAGAGGGGTGTGTCTAGAGGGCGGAGCCAAACGCATAATTTTGGCCCCCGAAAAACCGACATATTTGTCGCGGGGCCAAAATGACGCAATTCACCGCAAATCGCGTCATTTTAGCCCCACAATAGCGGGATGTGGGAGACTTGGCAGCTCTCCCGGGAGTCCGTGAGACTGACCCGAATTTGGCAAGTATGATATAATATATATACACACACACACACACACACGTATACACATATACACATATATAAAGAGATATCAGTTTTCTTGTAAATTCACTTTTTTAGAACCTTCTATCTTTCTAAACTGTTCCACTATATTTTCAGAACAAGCTTAGATGACAAGGCTATATGCCTCTTGCTAGTACATCCATTAACGGTCAAGACAAATTTGTTGTGCGAGTTGCAATACTGGACAGAACAAGCCAATGTCCACTGACCTATTACCTGAGGCCAGAAGCCCCAGCAAGCTGATCATGCCATGTACTCGCATCACGAAGAGGGATGTCTGTCCATTCTTCTCACACAGAGCTCAATAAAGTGGGCTTATTAAGCTCTGTGTATCTGTTCACATTGTGAGCATACAGCATGTGCAGCTCTCTGGCATTAGGTAAGGGAGGAATTCACATGTGGAGTGGGGTCAGGTTAGAAGGAAGAGGAAGTTCTACAAACGCGACTTTAAAGTGATCCGATCACTAGTAGGATTAATGGAGTATAGGTTAATGCACTAGTGCTCTTCCCTGTTCCTTGTCAGCAACAAGGAACAGGGAAGTGCAGTTTAGAGGTCTAAAAAGTGTTGGGAGTTTTAACATAGAATAGGGGTTTACCAAGTAAATGTACTTTATATTTTACAAACCCAGTTTTAGGCATATTACACTAGTGCATCAAAGCTTTATGTAAATGTTTTCAGGTTAACAATGTCCGTGTGTCCCCACGTTTTAATTGTGCATGCATGTTTAATGCGTTGAGCAGGGTTACATTGAATTGAATGAATGAATTCCTGCTCATGGCACATAAAGTAAACATGCATTTGATGTGCTTTTTAATTTGCTTTCCACATAGCTATATGCTGCATATTAACGTTGATGCACATAGAGCGACAAGTATAACGCTCTTATACATGAAACAAAATTCATATGTCCAACTTGTTCAACATATTATTTCAACGCCAGCCAAATGTAAATTCACAGTTATAAAGAACTATACATTATAAAAACAATTACACTACAGTATTTGTATCAAGCTGGAAATGAACAAAAAAGAGAACTATCACATTTTAATAGTTATGATAGAAAAGACAAAAATTAGAGTATAAAAATTACCTACCGCTATTTTCTTGATGCTCAAAATAACATAATGTGCAAAAGCCTTCATTTTGTAGTGTCCCAAAAAATTGGCAGTCAAGTTTTCTGCACTTTTGGTTAGCTGGCCTCTCCTCTATATTGTGAGCTGCCCCAGACTGGGAACCAGCACTTGATTCCCGGGTCTCGCTGGTGGCCTCTAGACCTGTCAGGTTGCCTAAACTCCTTGACAAACATGCAGGGTCAGAGATGGAGCTCTGAAGATGTAGAGGTGGAAAGCTGTGGGAATGTTCTGTAGTCCGTTTGAAGCAAGAACTGCAAATACCATTAAAAGTCCTTGTGGTATCCTGAAAACAAATATTGCACCTAATTATGTCAGACGTCATAGCCCTACCCATATTGCTGCTAGGTGGAACTTGTCTGGCGTTATGACAGCGCTCGCATAGTCCGTTCAGCTCCACATTCAATGTAAATGGGCAGTCAGGTGTTTTACATTTCATTGCATTTGTTTCACTGAAAATAAAAAGGCTGGGTGCTGTAGCTAGAGCAGAAGCAGGGCCCGAGAGTGACTCCTCTGCCAGTTGTCGTGATGGATCAAAATATTCCACTCTTTGAGGGACAGTTTCACCCTTCAGCATTTGAGTTTTACTCCTGTCACCTGACTTCTGTTTCTTCTCATAGCACTCGTGGCAGAACGGCTGAGTACTCACAGACATGTAGAAGGGACAATTTAATGTTTCACATTTCACTTCAACAAGAGACAGCTGAGGTAGGGACATTTCAAATCTGCTTTTTGCAGCATTTCCTATGCCGGCATGCTCTGAAAACTCCTGCCATCTCTTGTACTCATGCTGCACTAGTTGAAAGTAATCTTCTACTAAATTTATTTCTTTTGGTAAATTGTTTTCATCCAGTCTGCAACAAAGAAGGGGGAGATCACAATTTGCTCATATATTGTGAGAACTGTAATAAAGTTTAAAAAACAAAAACCAATCGCTCTCATTTTGTTAATAAAATATCAACCTACACATTGTTCAGAACATATTTTAGGTAACAAGGCTGTTTACTTATTGCTGGAAGATTAAACCACAGATATATGGGTGCTAACCACAAAGAAAATAGATTTGCTTTAATTGTCAGGATACATGATAGTTGCCATGACAAGAACGGTGATGTCCCTTGATGAGACCAATTGCAGCATCAAAACAGGTATATTGCCAGTTGGTATACATATAACTGTTTGTATTTACAATAAATGTAAAATATGTCTGCCCTTTTAATCGAGATAACACAAAATACTGGTGTCTTATTTTAACTATTGCATATGCAATTGCACAATAAATCTAAATATTGTTCACAAAATGTAGTCATTTTATTATTACAATATATTCTGATTGCCATTATGATACAACTAGTTTGAAATAAATTTACGGTTTATTTTTGAACTGCTGACAAATTGACAATATTGTAAAAAGCACTGTGCAAAACATGCTGGATAGGAAACCAACCTGGCAGTGTTTACCAGATGGGTGGTACTATGCTCCCAGGATTGCACCGGCATCTGCAGCACATGCAAATACTCTTTTAGCAGCTTCTCTCTGGATTTCTCTTCATGGTCAGTCAGAAAGTGCACTTTCATATCTTCAAATCTGCCCCTCTCAATGAACACTAGAGGGACTGCTCGAATTTCTGGGTGGGAAACAAGATATATCGTCATCAGTGCTGTGATGTGCCAAGCGGACTACAATACAACCCATTGGAATTTGGAAAGAATTCTGGAAATGTTATTTTGTTTTTTATTTCAGTCTAACTCATTTTCCTATAAAGCTCCATTACAACACATTTCATTCACCACTTTAAAATGGCTGTGGAAGGGGGGTGAGTGGGTCAACCAATCAGAAACTGCAATGTCTGTGATCGCGACTTCTGACCCGCTCATCCACTCAGCCCCCTGCAGCCTTACATAGCCCCAAGCTTTCAAGATACACATTAGTTCCTCTCCCTGCCCAGAACCCTGGTAGCTGCTCTATGCAGCCATTTTCCCCAGGGCTGGAGAAGGAGCTAGTTAGCCCCAGGTGGTGGTTCAGCCTTAAACCGCTCTTCTTGGACCGCAGTTCGATGGATATGGACAAATAACTATTTTCAAACAGTCATGTATAAAGCAATAGTGTTAAGTCTCATTGTACAACTCGGCTTTACATACCTGGACCGGTGTCTTTCATGGTGACAAGGGGTTCAAAGTGCTGACTGTCATATCCAAGTACGATAGGGAATTTATGGCATTCCTGTGCAGGCCAATGAAGAGGTAGGTAAATTCCACCAACGTTAAGTGGGGAAAAGTTAGAGCCAGACTCCAAACTTCTCAACATGTTATCTATTAAATAATAAATTTATGTAAACAAAATATTATCAGTGCTTGGTTCTCGTAACAAGATTAATGTTTTATATAGTTGTTATTGCAGATAGTTAAAGGACATTGTTATTAGGATACACTTTCTAATGTACTAAATGTAAAAGTGGAATTAAAGCATCAGCAATGTTTCTTATAGCAGTGTTGAAAGTATAAGTAACTTATTGATGGACCACTTTTTTGTGGTCCATCCATAAGTTAGAGCATGACCGTCAATACTGGCCAAAATATAGTAAAACTCAAGTCAGATCTCAAAGAACAACAGATCATTTATATTCCGCCAATATTACTCAAAGAAAGATATTCGATAAAAGTGCATCTTTAACTGCACACAATCCATGACACAATAATGTCTGAGACTTCTGGGAACCATGTTAGATCAGATGTCTAGCATTAGGGCACAGAGGATTCTTTTAGGGCCATAAATCAATAATTATTCACATTTTCTCTTGGAATAAGCTTGTGAGTGAAGTTTTAATAGTGCTCCCAACCACCAAATCATATTAAATGAAATAATTACGAATATAATTATAATGTAATATAATGTTGTTCTCTGTCAACAGCCCCAAATAAATTACAGTATGGTATGTTTAAAACAGCAATTAATGAATCAGAAGGACTATAATAATGTGCCCCAATTTCCTGATATAGTAACTAAAATATTTTTTTAAGCCAATTATATATTTACCTGCAAGAACAATAATTGGTCTCCGAAGGATGTTTACCAGGACAAATATGTGTATCTCTTCAAGGCACTGATACTGGAGCCCACTTTGGCCTACTGAGGTTTCTGTAGATGCCATATTGACAAGATGTTCCCATTCTTCATCCCAATTCTATGGATAAAGGTGATTTTACAAGATTTAATTGCTTCGATTTGGAACAAATATTATGACATATTTATTTGAACAGAATAACAATCTTGCTTATGATGGAGAGATGCCCATGAACAGTCACTCTGAAGACATCTGCATTAGCAATTATAATTCCACATGAAAGTTCCAGTGTGATTACTTTTGGCACTGGAGCTATCAAACATTATTACTTTACAGGCTGAAGTGGCGTCATTTTCCTATGTTTGGAACGGTGGACCCAACAGGATGCTCCACTGTTGCTCTGCACATCAGGTCCTACTATGTGGAGTTGTGATTTCATTGGTGGCCTCACAGCGAGGAAGGGGGCCCAGGAGAGGGACCCCACCAATCAGAAACAGGGGGTGTGTAAGAACTTTAAAACATGTGAAAGCTTCCTTAATTATTATTGTTACATATAATAATAATAGGACTAGTTCTAGTGTAAAATTTATTAGAAACAATACAACTTAATATCAGTTATCAACTGATAGCGTATTTTTAGTAACTTCCTCAATGCCTGTGATGTATCAATGGGGTTTGCTGTGGTTATGTGCAGAATGTTGTATTTTAATGGACTTTAATTATTTGTGGAGAATTTTATGTTTGTTTTGTTTTATATTCTGGCACAGGACTTCTTTTGGAAGCAAATTAGAGCAAATATATTTATTTTTTTAAGTATTAATCAAGCTAATTTAAAAAGCGCCCATCTTAGTATTAAACCTTTTTCCATGTGATAATGTGTCACATCTGCAAAGTACCTGTGTGCACCAATCTTTAGGGCGAGAGTAAATGTAGATAGTGCCGAGGGTGAACAGACAATGGGTGGATAATTTTTTGAGGCTTTGGAGTAACATATATTTTGTGTGATATTAATGCATCAAAATAAAATCTATTTATGTCACATAGGCTAGGTTTGCACAGTTTTGATTGGGTAGCAGGGACCAGAAGTGGCAGGAACAGATTGAGGTTCCGTTTTCTTATTTTATGGTTTTATTTATATATTTTTTTTATTTTATTTTTAAATACTTTTGTGCACTGGGTGCAATACAGATGCATGATCCATGTTTCCATTACTACATCAGCAATGTTAGGTCACTTCTAATAGTGATCTAATGCTGGATGTCTTGCTTATATAAAAGATATATATACATCCTAAGGCTCCAATGGTCCAGCAGTGCTCCCCTCTCCTATTGACAATTGTTTGATTCAAACAGGCAGATGTGTTTTTGAAATCCCACATGAGCTTCCCATTCATGTGAATCACTCTAACAGTATTATCATAGTGCAAGGGATGATTGTAGAGCAGGATCTTTGGTAACATTGCGCTATATAACTTTGTGTTTCATCTTATATTAATGGACTACACCAAAAGCAAATTTGCTTAAGTCTGGGTGGAGTTTTCCTTGAATAAAACAATGTTTTATGAATACATGCCTTGCCCCTCATATTTCCTTTTGAATATGTCAGAGATTAAATTTATTCTCAGGGACTCAGTGCACTAGTTAATTAGTAAAAGGAAATGAACAGTTTTACCTGGCAGAGAAATATACCATTTACCCAACCTGCTATATATACATGTTTCAATGAGCAACAATCCTAAAGTCCAAGGTGCTTATGTGCATGTCTGTTTTGGTGCATGCATGCAGTCCATGCCATTCTGTAGTTACGTCTTGCTAGTTTGTCTGCACACAGAGTACAAGGAAACTTAGTTTGGCTTTATTTCTTACCCGGGTGTCGTATCGCAGTCCTGTTTGTATAAATTCTGTGGACTTTACAGACTCAAGCTGCCAGCGGAATTTGAAGTTGCGTATGTCTGTTGTCCTCAGAACATTGTGCAAGGTCTTCCTCAGCACTAAATCCGTGTCCTGGACACCCCACATGTACATGGATGTGGCATGCATCAAACAGTTCCCATCACCTACACAGAAGTCAGAGGAGATAAATAAGCTGACTGCACACATCAAATTATATATTTTTATTTCACAATACTGTTGCTTTACAGTACATTGTTTACCTACCCTACATACACAAACTTGGAACATAAAGTGCAGTAACAAATAAGTACAATGTTCTGTTCCTTATAGTAGATAATTCAATATGCAATGACAATGACACATTGAAACATTTGCAATAGGTAGGTAAGCAAAGTTTTTGCTAAAAAAAATAGCAATATCTTATACAAGTAATTTATAAATAGTTGTTCTGTGGATGATCAGCATTTTTTACTTAAAGAACCACTAAAGAGCCATTACATACTGTCTTTAGTTCATTAAAGGGTATCTCCACCCAAGTTTTATTTTTTTATTCTATTTAGTGGAGATTCAATTCGCTGTGAGGTCCCGCCATGTGTTTCCATGCACAAAGCCAGGTATTATGGTACAGAAAACATTGCTCATCTTTGCTTGCAGTTCTATGGGGCAGATTCAATTTGAACCAAGGTGATGTGTCTCTGAAACAGTCCACGGAGACACATCGCATCTGAGTTTGTCCAGAAATCTTTGCTTATATGCCGATTTCTTACCGTAATATGTGATGTTCAGCTGCACCTTGCGACAAATTGATTGTCCCTATGAGTAAGGCTCCTATGGGACCTCAAGACTAATTGAATTGACTTATTGTGTTGAGGCAGCTCTGTACTTCCCTGCTCTGAATGACAGGCGTTGCAGGAGACAGCACTAGATAAGGTAAGTACTTTATTTGTTATTATATATAATTGCTCTCTCCCCCACTGAATAATAACAAATAAGAAAAATTAATCTAGGTGGAGATGTCATTCATTTTAAAGGTTAACATCTCACGTTTGGTCAAGGTATGTGGACTGTGATTGTTATTTGTACTGCTTTTCTGCAAGACAGCTTATAGCTACCATCATACCGCAACATAGAAAAACCCAAATAGTTGCGATTCCTTTTTATGGGGACTTTCCAAAGAACGTCTGTGTCCTTACTTTAATTAGCAGTAAACGACCAACAAAATATTTGTATAATTTCAGAATTTACCTTTGTCTATCAATAGTGTAAACAAATAAACACAAGGGCGGATGAATCACAGTCACAAGAAAGAAGGTTTTCAACGTCTCAAAGTTAAAATAACTTGGTGTGACATTTCTCATAATTAAAGTCGCAAGAGAACATAAAATAAAAATGTGAATAAGGTATTAGTTTAGTTCAAAAATGTGTTACCATAGTTGAATTCAACTCAGTTTCACACCAATGATATTTTTACTTCTTAAATGTTCTTACTGGGATCAATATGGACAGTACCCACACTGTGATCCTCGCATAGGAATACACAAAACATGTTGCTAAATGAAAAAGCTTGACAACGAAAAGACAGATTTGTACTGAAAGCATTATGAGGGGGGGTGTAAAGTGTTCTTCTTCTCTGTAACAATCACATATGTACAAATAATGCAACATTAATCCACCTCAATTAAATTTGTACATCAGTTGGTAACAGCTAAATAGTGGTAAGAACCCTTAGGCTGGGTACACACTACAGAAATTTCGACCAACTTTTTGTGCAGAGCGATTTTACATGCGATCGATGGTCCGATCGCTCGGTCCATGGACTGCATACACACTAGCCTTGTTTAGGACGATAAAGGGAAGAGCGGACGTCCCTTTAGCTACTTTTTACAGCCATGTTGTCGTGAGCAATGACTGTAATTTTGTACTCACTGTTGTGGATCGGTTGGAAGTTTATACACACTACACAACGGAAACGAGATTGGAACGAAAATATTAAACGGTACGACCAACCAAATGAGGCGATATTCGTCCATTTGGGCAGACTTTCGACCATAGTGTCACTGCACACACTGACCCGACTTTTGAACGAGCGGTCGTATGTCGGCTGATTGAGCCGATAATTGGACGAAAAACGTGTAGTGTGTACCCAGCTTTACATGGTAACAATGTATATTTTTAATTGTTCTGAACAAATGCATAAAACACACTAAGCAAAAGCAACAACTCTCACCATTTTACTGCAATAAATTTATATAAAATTCAAATACAAAGTCACTGTGACAAATTACATACTTCAACTCAGTCAGTAGCATAAAATGACTTCAGGGTCCTCAATATTAACAAAATAGTAGAAGCTTGAGAGGCAGCCAGATGATGTTATAATAGAAATGGGGAGTTGGAGATAAAGGGGTCTATTTATTATAGGGGTAATATCCCTATATCTGGTGAAAACGTTGTGTTCGCTGGAGATGGTGCTTTGCCCTATACATGTAGGAATAACCTCTGCAAGTGGTAAAACATGCAGGGTCTTGCAGCGAAAGCTTCCCCCGTGCAAAGAATAGGCAAGTCTATATATCAAGTATTGCAGGGGTACAAGTATCTCAGAAATCCTCCTTCTGTCATCGCCATCTCAGGATTGTGATAATAGAAGAAAATGATTTTAAAAAATGCCTTATTGTTAAAGAATTTTTTCAACATCAATATTTGTAAAAAAATATTTTTTTACATATTTAGATCTATTTTTTACTATATAGCCTTTTTTTTTTTCTTAATTAGTTGAAACAAAAGCTCAAGTCAGGGCTCTCCGGATCACGCACCCCTCAGACTGACAGGGTGAAGTCGTGAGTTAACTCTTACAGTTTATGGTCAATATTGCTAAGGCAGATTAGTATCACTCAGCTCCCTCTGTGAGATTTCAATACTAAATAATGGCTATAGGTGATTTTCTATCGCCATAATAAGCAGCGATAAAAGAATCAAAAAAAAAATCAGCCTTATTGCCACCTGTTTATAAACAGATTTTTAAATATGTTACATGCCGTAAATACCATTATACCTATTACACTTAATCTGAAAATGTACAGCGCAATGTGTGCTCAAGAATAAGGTTACCCCGTATATCTATATACAATAAGTATCCTATTCTGAACAACAATGCAGCTGGTTTTCAATACTTGATTTAACTCAGAGGAGAATGCAAAATTCAGCACAATCACACTGTCTGTTCATGAAGCTGACAGGTAAACTTTCCTCCTATTGTAAAATGCAGAACAAAGATCGGATTTGTTATGCCTCTACATTTCACACATGCAGAGAATGATCAGCATAAAATTCCCTGTCACTTGGAATTTCCCACTGTTCAGCTATGAGACTAGCAATTGGCTAAAGTCTATTGTATTTGTTCTGTTCTTTCAACACTGAAGCAGACAGGACTTTCCAACAGGGCGGGGCAAAGCCTAGCAGGAATGCATATTCATCAAGCAAGTCAAATCTGCGCAGCCAATTGATGTCGGGATTTTTTTTCTCTCTTATTCACATGTAGTTTCAATTTTTATATGACCAACTATGTTCCTCAATTCTGTCATTCTGATATCCTAAATTACACTAGGTGTGAATCACTCAGAAAATAACCTTACTTAAAAGGTATTCAACAACTCTTAATAGTCTTCACTTTTATAGTTGGTGATATGTAGCGAATCTCCATGATAACTGTGACTCTTTAGTGGCCAAAATAAATAATACATATAAGGTGCCAGAAATATGTATTATCCACATATAGCCACTTATAAGCAATACATACAACCAGATTCAAAGGACCACACTTCCATTTACACAGCCAGCTGGCTGCTGTTACAGAATTGGTTAATTTTGTGCCTGTTAATAGACAGAACAAGGCAGGGTAACTGCTCAAAGGAGCACCAAGGCATTAGTAATATGGAGTCTGTACAAAAAGCTACAGGTACACACTGATGCTGTAAAATACATGTAATAAATATATCTGACATAGCAAATAAAACCAGCTACAATATCAAGTGAGTGTGGTTGGGCAGGGGTTAATTTGATAGGAGGAGATTCTGTGAGATTACGTTTACACTTCTCTGAGCCATTCCCACAGAAAAGTGTGCTCCCTATTTCCTGGTATTTTATACCATTTTGTACTCAAGTGTTTACCCAAGTAAAGCATGAGTGGTATTTGTGTACCCATCTAGCCTGCGCATGCGCAAATTGGGCAAACGCTGCACTGACAGACTGCAGGTAATACTCTCTGGCACTGGGCAGCAGATATGCACAGCTGTCTGTAGACAGCATATGCCATCTGGTCACACCATAAATAGGGCTGGGAAGCTGATCCTGTGTGGATCGAGGGACAATTAGATAGTGTGGAGATGGAGGCTAGCCCATGGTTGACCTGCTTATGATATGGCTCTGGCAAAGTGTGTACACCTATACCTATGCTAATCTGTAAATGAATGTGAAATTGTGCAAATACAGATATGCTGCATGGCACAACTCTGTTAGTAAATGTCTTTCAGTAAGTAAAGAGATGTATTGTCAACAAATAATGACCATGATATTAGTATTCTAGCTATTTATATTACAAACATAGAAAAAAATAAAAAAATACAACAGTTCTGGATTATGTTATCAATCGCATACTGCGCTGACCTCTCCTGCCATCTGCGACGTGATGACCATAATGAGCCGTCTGTTTATGTCAGCCTCCCTTCACTGTATCATCTTACTGCAGTTATTAGCTTTAAACAGAGTAGCATATAAAGCTATAAAGTTACTCAGTTCAAACCCAATGATGTTCGGTTTGTAATGTGACATAGCCATCCAGCTATAGACAAGGAATTCAGCATGGCCGGCCCACCAAACATGGCAGGAGCTACAGGAGAGGTAAGAACTACAGTGCATAATGTAAATGGTTACGTAGAAGATTGGGGTTATATTTGTAAAACAGACCTTTTGTCCCTATTGTGCACATTAACCTTTAAAAAAGGAATTAAAAGTTATATTGTAGGATAAATTTGTATCTGGAAATGTGCTTGTGTCTATGCTCCTATTTGCAATACAAAAATGCATTTGTTCAAACTACACTAAAATTACAGCTATGCACAGCACAATTCTGTGTTTAATTATATTGAATGACACAGAACGGAAACTGAAATGCTGACTAACAATTATAGCTTATCACAAAAGAATTATTAGCATAATTCAAAGCATCTACAATTCTGTCATGGCAAGGGAACCTTTCTATAACTACTGTATTCATGTGCCTTTAAATAAAGATTGTATTTTATGTTTATTTATCTTTTAAATGCTCCTCTCGGAGTATAGATTCTGCTGCGATTCTACATGAGAAGGTACAGATAACAAGTTAGATGGGGGCCTTAGAAAGGGACCCAAATTAGTGGGTGCACCTACTCACAAAAAATAACGTTCTCTAAGTGGATAAAATATTTCAAAGGTGCTTATTAGGTTTCGAAATATCCAATGCACATACATACAAGAGACAAGTAAAATAAAAATGACTTAGGCCAGATACCCACTAGTATGTGGACAAAACAAATTCAAACATCAGTAACAGATATGTGAACGTCTTTCCCACGTGTGTGGTTAATGAGTGCTTGTACTTTGGTTAGGGACGGTCAATTAAGCTTAATGGATTTGAAAGCATTACAAACGTTAATAAACACATGTATTTTAATGTCAGTGGGTAGGAGGCTGTAGACAATACTATTTCATTCATTAACACATATGAGATGATATTATGACCAAGGTGCCTTGCTTACATTACATTCAGACACAGATGCAGAGAATGATCAATGAGTAACAGCAGTCCCTTCTTTGCACATAGATGTCAGAAACAAAAAGGTTTAAGCTGCAAAACAAGCCATGCAAATATAAAATGTTGCTTACCATTTGTCCTTAAAGGGATGAGTTTCTTCACTTCTTTACATGAATTTAGCTTTTTGCGACTTTCCAATGCAACTTGCATGGTTCTGTTAAAAAGATTCTTCTGCAGCATCTCTCGGAACTTTGTGCAAAACTGACAGATCATGAACAGTTCCATAGTGTATCGGTGCATTGTTCTAAAATGGTGGATAATTCCATTGCTGGGCTTGACTATGTCCTGTGGGGTTCTTTCTCGGATCTTAACAGCCTTCAGCATGTTGCTCATGTACAAATCCTGAGGAAGGACCTGTTGGTTTGCCATCTTTCTGTGGAAAGGAGTAAGGAACCAAGTCAGCTGTCATCTAAACAATGATTGTATACTTGGCGTTTGTAAATGTAACTTTTTACATGAAGCACAGCTCAACAAAAAATCCCCTACCGTTACAAAAGAGCTAAGGCAAGTTTCCGAGATTTCACAAATAAAAAAAAAAAAAGAAAAGAGAGACTTAGTCATACAGGTCTGATGTAATTTATGTATTTAAAGCAAAGGAATAAATCTAAAGGGAAAGTACTACATGATTTGCCCATTAATTGATATGTCAGATCAATTCTCACACTTTATTGATTTACAGCTATTTAATGAGTGCTGGCAAGGTTTACGTTAATATCTAGAGCTGTTTGTCAAGAATAAATTATGATGGCAATTTAAGCTTATATATACATGCCCGCCCCCTTACAAAATATCCGTGCTATCTGATATAATGCACTCCTGTCAGTGAAGAAAGATCTATTTAGACGACATAAGAATATAAGGAAGCTGGAAAATGATCCCTTTACACTTTATTTTTTAATGGCCTTATCTGTGAGGAGTTTGTATGTTCTCCCTGTGTTTGCGTGGGTTTCCTCCCACACTCCAAAAACATACTGGTAGGTTAATTGGCTGCTATCAAATTGACCCTAATCTGTGCGTGTGTGTGTGTGTGTGTGTGTGTGTGTGTGTGTGTGTGTTAGGGAATTTAGACTGTAAGCCCCAATGGGGCAGGGACTGATGTGAATGAGTTCTCTGTACAGCGCTGTGGAATCAGTGGCACTTTATAAATAAATGGTGATGATGATGGTGATGATGAACTAATAAGCTTGCGGACAGGGTCTTATTACCTCTGTCTGTCTGTGTTGCCCATTATTGTTTTATTACTGTTTTTGTTCCCAATTGTAAAGCGCTTCGGAATCTGCTGCCGCTATATAAATAAGTGAAGATGATTATGATGAAGGGTACATTTTTTATACAAGTGAGGCACAAGCCAATTTTACAAAAAATGTGCTATTATATTAGATTTCTAAGCACAAATTACCTATATTACAGTATATAATTTTACGTTAGGACTAATCAATAGATAAGCACAAGCAGGGAATACAAAGGATACCATTTGGTATGGGGGCAAACTGACATCTACACGTAACAAAACAGAAACCAACTTCTTTACAAAGAGCCAAGATCAGCACCAGGTGAAATG
Organism: Mixophyes fleayi; assembly: GCF_038048845.1. NCBI lineage: Eukaryota > Metazoa > Chordata > Amphibia > Anura > Limnodynastidae > Mixophyes > Mixophyes fleayi. The sequence continues at coordinate 221,143,288 of NC_134404.1, forward strand.
GTCTCCAATACTCCAACACAATTTCTGCACATTTAGTCAAATCTATACACACAAAGTTGTCTTTCACTATTGGCTGACACCTTTCCTGTATTGAGCAGAGCTGCATAGCCCACAAGCACACCATATGTGCTCTGTTCTCACAGTCTGTTTGTCCATTCTATTCTGGCACCACCCTTCCCCAGAACAAAAGGCAGACATGCGTAATTAGCAGTAAATCCATCTCAACAACACCAACACCTCAAGTCAATACAACTACTTTAATCTGTGCACTACATATAACACTCATTATTACCACTTCTCTTGCCAATTGTCTTTTCTTCAGAACTCTGAACTGTGTTGGGTAAAAAGTGAGTCAGAAAGAGGAAGTTTAAACATAATCTACAGCCTGAATGGAAGGCAACTTCACCACTACATTTTTCACACAGTCTTTATTTGCTCGGCAATTTAGGGACCACGGAGTCTGTTCATATCAAAATGCATGCGAGTACCCTGCTAGAGCTTCATTATTTTAAGTATACATTTTACTCCCCTTTTTTTTTACATCTCCTACAGTAGTTTAAAACAAGACTGTATATATGTGCCACGTATGCAAGTGCAAACTTGTGATTCAAATCAAAATCCTATCGATATGTGGTTACATTTTCACAACCGCCCACCAGTAGTACTTTTACTTTTATTCAACGGCATGAAAACATAATTACTAGCTACCAATCGCTGCAGCTACCAATCGCTGCAGCTAGGCTTATTTTCCTCTCTCGCCGCTCCTCTTTTGTCTCCCCCCTCTACCTAGCCCTTCACTGGCTCCCATTCCCCTTCAGAATCCTCTTTAAGCTCCTCACACTCACCTACAAGGCCCTCGCCAACTCCACTGCGCCCTACATCTCCACCCTCCTCTCTATTCATGCTCCATCCCGCCCTCTCCGTTCTGCCTCTGACCGTCGCCTCTCTTCCCCCCTTATAACCTCCTCCCACGCGCGTATCCAAAACTTCGCCCGCGCTGCCCCCCTCCACTGGAACAAGCTCCCTCTCTCCATCAGAACTTCCCCTAATCTGTCCAGCTTCAAATGGGCCCTAAAAACCCACCTTTTTCTTAAAGCCTTTCTGTCTCCCACTTAACTTCCTACCTTATCTTCTGCCTCTGTCCCCCTACTCTCCCTCTCTCCCCTGCGTCTCTCTGTCTGTCCACCCCTCCCCTTAGATTGTACGCTCCTCTGAGCAGGGCCATCTCTCCTCCTGTTTCCACCACTTCTAACTCTGCTCTCCAGCTACTTAGCCCTCCTCCTCGAGGGTCCTCCACACCACGTCCACTCTCGCTCCCTCCTCCCCCCTGGGGGTCTCCCTGTCTTCCGCGCCCTCCTTCTTGGGCCCCGTCGTTTGCGGATCCTCCCTCCCCCTTCCCCGCCCTCTCTAGCTGTGCATTGAGCGTACTGAGTTGCTGTGTTTACTGTACTGTGCTGTCTCCCATTGTATTGTGATTTTGTTTGTCTCTGTACGGCGCTGCGGATGCCTTGTGGCGCCTTATAAATAAATATTAATAATAATAATAATAATACCAAATGGAGCCACACATGAAAGTAATAGTGCTTCACATATACCTTGCAGGTGTGTATATATAAGATTATATAGAAATATTAACTGTTATGCTGAAGAATGGCAAGTGTTAGACTGTTTTATTTTTGTCAGTAATGCAAGGAAACAAAAAGCTGACCCTCATAATTTTGCAATCCATTGGTTACACAATCTGAAAACCACAAAAACACTCAATAACACTCACACCATGCCAGATGTACTGTAGAAAAGAATGATTGCCACCAAGCTTGGACACATATTACATCCAAGCAGTGCCTAATAGTTAATTCTTTTAAAAAAATTCACTTCAAGTTTTTGTTGCAGTATAAAAGTACACCAATTTGCATAATTAATTGCATATAATAATTAAGGTATTATTTGTCAAGGCAGTTAAACATATCAATACATCTACTATGTATGATATTAATTCACTTATCCTCAGCATGGTTGAATAAAAGCTAATTCATGCCATTCATTTAGGACTATAAATTGAACTGATTAATACATAGCTCAATATAGCAGCAGCCCAGAATTAAAGTGATGTGGACAGGTAAAGCTTAATTCAGTCATCAATACCTTTGATCCCTGTAGAATATTGAATCAATATTGAAACTTATGCCATCACATTAAGGGCAAAATCCATTATGTCAAAACAGAGATCCCTATGTTAAAGCACGATTATTCATGTTAACATCCACTTGCAGTGCTTGCACTGTATTGTACTGCCCTTTCTTCCACTTGCAGTGCTTGCACTGTATTGTAGTGTCCTTTCTTCCACTTGCAGTGCTTGCACTGTATTGTAGTGCCCTTTCTTCCACTTGCAGTGCTTGCACTGTATTGTAGTGCACTTTCATACACTTGCAGTGCTTGCACTGTATTATAGTGCCCTTTCATCCACTTGCAGTGCTTGCACTGTATTATAGTGCCCTTTCATCCACTTGCAGTGCTTGCACTGTATTGTAGTGTCCTTTCTTCCACTTGCAGTGCTTGCACTGTATTGTAGTGCCCTTTCTTCCACTTGCAGTGCTTGCACTGTATTGTAGTGCCCTTTCATACACTTGCAGTGCTTGCACTGTATTATAGTGCCCTTTCATCCACTTGCAGTGCTTGCACTGTATTATAGTGCCCTTTCATCCACTTGCAGTGCTTGCACTGTATTATAGTGCCCTTTCATCCACTTGCAGTGCTTGCACTGTATTATAGTGCCCTTTCATCCACTTGCAGTGCTTGCACTGTATTATAGTGCCCTTTCATCCACTGGCAGTGCTTGCACTGTATTATAGTGCCCTTTCATCCACTTGCAGTGCTTGCACTGTATTATAGTGCCCTTTCATCCACTGGCAGTGCTTGCACTGTATTATAGTGCCCTTTCATCCACTTGCAGTGCTTGCACTGTATTATAGTGCCCTTTCAGTGATTTCTGTGCAGGGCAATGTATCACTGGAGGATATTATAGGCCTACTGGTTGTATCTGCAAATTGGAGATCTACACAAATTAAAGCTTACTGAAAGTGACTTGAACCACTACTACATTGGTAACCGTGCCAGCAAATTCCTCATTGCATCAACCACCCAGCATACCTAGCATATTTAGTGTTCTATAATGTTACCCTTCTACTGCAGAGTTTTGCCGACAATTCCTGTGATTTTATAACCAGGGATACTGAGCACTGTCCATTGTAATTGTACAGCATTTTGAAATACTGTTCATGCAATCTTTCAATACCAGAATAATCTCAGCTGCTGTAATGGAGGCACAGAGTTATATAAGGGGTGGGGAATGGGGAGGGGGGAATGGGGCCACAGACCGGTATATCAGTAAGCCTGAGGGTGAATGGCTGTTATATTCTGTGCGTTGCTGGCACAAGGCTGGTGTATTATGTGTGCTGGAGGCATAAGACTAGTGTTATGTGCTGGTTATCTGGGCTGCATATCCTATCATGAATAACCTAACATTTTATGTGATTTAAATATTGTTCTATTTTGCATAAACCACATCTGCCAATATGCATAGACCACCCCTATTTTTATGTACACAGTTAGCACATTTTACATTACAAAATTGTTGGCTACTAACATTTGACACTGGCTCCAAATTATTGGAACTGTCCATGTATGAATTACATATACACATGCGCTCACACACCAGGGCGTAGGAACAGAGTAACCAAAGCTGTAACGACATCATTCAAGTGAAAGCAATGCAAAAAAATCCACCTTCCTCTTCCACATATCATAATGATTCCCCAAATTAAATTCCACTTTAACCTGCAATTTAAAATAAAACATATTTATAGACGCATTGTCTTACTGTCATAGCTACTTAAATTTTTTTCCAGCAACACTATATAATTGCAGCAATAGCAGGTTTATATAAGCTGAGCATCTCAGCTTATATAAAGTGACGAGTGACACTGTAACACAACTGGTCTTGTGGTTGATCTGTGTTTCAGCTTCCTGTTTTGAAGACTTTGTGTACTCTGTCGGGGTCTCTATAGTAAACAGTAGCTATAAGTCATGTATATTTACAGAAATTTGAAGACAAACAAAACCTAACATTTGTTAAATAGACACATATTTGAGGGTAAAACATTGCATATGCTAGAAGAGGTTACTTTTAAATGTATAACATGATTACTGAATGTTATGTTGTTAAATTACATGTTTATAGACCCTCACATTTTTTTGTTGAACCCACAAGGAGGCAGAGCACAATGCTCCATTTACTTTTATAAACAGAGATGTATTAAACCCCCATAAATACTATTTGTGCCTTTTATCAAAATTTGTAGATTCTACCAGCAGTTTGCGTCAAATCAAAATCCAATGTGTTTTTGCAGAATAGAAAACAAGGAAAGAATAACTCCTCCCACTGATCGATGCAAACACATCTTGTCCCGTGAGTCCCTGTCCTGTGGCCGTAAATTAAGGACACCAGTATGCATAATATCACAAAAGAGAAATTTACAGTACGCCTCTGCAGTTTTGTGCAGCGATAATTAACTGTGTTCAAGCCAACATATACCAAGAAGGGTATACAGACACACGTTTGCATTATTCCCATGAAAATCATTTTTTTTCAATTAATAGATTTTTTTTCTCTCTTAGAATGTTTTAATAACTTGATACATTTCATTACATGAGATTGTTTTAAACACAGTGATGCATTTCTTCTATGACACTATTCCTATTCTTGCAGCCTGAGTGACAGAAGGGTTCGTGTAAACATGTGACCTTTTCAGATTGAAAAAAATGTGCCCATATTCGGTTTATAGTGGTGTAACAAGCACATGCTTGTTTAAACGTGAACTGCCTATGTATGTCTAAATAGCTATTGACAACTAATGAAGACAATTGTGTTTTGCATTAATCTATGTGTTGTAGTACGGGTGTAATATGTGTAAAAAAAAAAAATGGAAAAGAAAAATCAGGTATTTAGTGCCGCTGTACTGTTTGCACAGCTATGTAGCAAGTGCAGTGCACACATGAGTGTATAGTAGTCTGCACTACCAATAATCACAGCAAGCATCCATAGAGCTTTCCCACTAGTATACACCATGAAAAATGAGACTTGCAACATTTGTTGAAGCTTGCTGGTCCGTGTATTTATGTTCCATGCACTGTTATTGCAAATATTCTCCATAATATGGACCAATGGGACTGATTTGCAAATTAATTCAGAGACAGCGAATGTAGGAAATTCTATTATTTCCAGAATTAAGTAAATTGATTAGTCCATTTCTAGTTGTAAGCCAGCAACTACTATATTTAATGATGATGCATGAGCTGCTCTCTGCATACTGCGTTCTTTAATGTTAGAACACAACATGCCCTATTTCCCATGCGTTAACATGTACTCACAGTACAATACATTGCAATGGTAATGGTGTTAGTTTGCACTCACTCATGTCCTGTCATAGTAAAAAAATTAGTGGACAAAACAAACCTTTAAACATTAAAATAAGCAGGGACAGCGTTACCATTGCCTACGGTACCAAGGTTTAGGGGCGCTAGAACACTGGATGAGTGACAATGTAACTCATTTTGCCCCATGTTGACCTACACGGAGTGTCATCCGCTGACATGAAGGTGTAACAACCAGCAGCTTCTTACCTAAGAAACTGCAGCTCCTCCGTGTTGGTGATAGACTGATGTCACAGCCAAGTGCTACCCTTCAGACTGACGGAGGAACAGAAGATGCCACCTTACCTTTGCCAGGTGAGAACTGGGGGTGGGCAGGGCAGCTCCTGAGGGCGGAGGGGCCCAGGGCACGTTTGAAAGGCTTTAAAAGGAGTACACTTCTTTCAGGACCCTGTAACCGTGTCAGACCTTAAGAAAAGTACTTATAGCATATACAGTATAGTCAGGAGGCACAGCCATTATAATTTGGGTACACTCTTTTGGGATCATACTAACTGTGCAGAAGTAATTATAAGAGAATTCAAGAATAATTTGTCAAGAAAATAATTATTACATGTACTGACTATGAAATAAAGTAGTCATTCTTAGTGAACCTAGTGAATCAGTAAAAATTAATTAGTTGGGTCAGGAAGATGTGAAATTCCCATGAAGTAATTAATCCCTTCAAACTCATAGATGGTTGATCAGTCACACTTTCTAACTGTAATGATACCCGGCCTAGCGACCAGGAAGAAGTCCCTAGTCACCATCATATGGTGTCAACACAGAGAATTTCTAAGACAATATGGAAACAATTCCTGTTTCATGTAATTGTACAAAATGTGTTTGTATCATGATCGCGTCAAAGTATAGTGGTACATAATATGTGTGTGCTTTTTAAATAAAAAAAATGATAATAATATTTAAATTGGCATTCTGTTATACGGCTCTATCAGATATGACGTCTCCAAATGCTGGTTTGCTGAAGAGGTTAAGGAGCCACACAACTACACATTAAACCTGATTGAACAACCCTCCAAGTGGCACACTGCACTGCCTCCTCTGCTAGGCAACCTGACCGACCTTCGTCTTGTGATGAGGCAGTTGGTCTGCCTTGTTTTCTGCTAAATAGAGTATAAGATGGTGAGTAGGCGGATTAGGAGCTGTAGGTGAAGGCTCCGTGGGCACCCTGTTGCCAGCCATTGTTGTATAGTTTCTACTATATTCAAATTTTTAAATGCCTGCATGAAGTTATACATCTTCGCAGGTATAAATATCGACGTATATATTAATGAGAGTGAACATACATTACTTTATGTCTGTATCACTCATGTAAGCACAAAACAACTTCTATCTATCCAATAAAAAGTTACATATATTTCCACATAAGTGCTTAAAATTGAGCAAAATAGCAATAGATTGAAAGCCATATTTTTGTGTATACAATGCAATTTTGGCAGATGTGCCAGTGTACCAGTCCACTTCAATAACCATACGATACATAAATGTACTAATTGCATATTATAAATCTATACTGCCACTGCTGACCTTGACTCATTGTAAGCTTCTTACAAAATACTGGAAATTCAAATATTTAAATATAGAGGAGGGGAAATGACTCAGGATTAGTCCACTAGAGTCAATAATGATTACGACGTATCGTTAGTAAACACAATTGAACTTGTAGTGACAGTCAGACTTGTTGAGCATGCGCAATTCAGCACCCGTGACCTAACAGAGATCAGTAATCTGCAAAGGACGTCGTTAGACATATGGGAATAATTAAAATAAAATACGTATTTTCATATCTATCGCTTACTTGCAATTAGATTTTTAGCATGAATTAATATTTTCCGAAGTCCCTCTGCGCAGCTGAGAGGCAAGGTTAGGCATAGCACAATACTGCACAGTCTGCCAATCTTCCAGTATATGTCTACCGGTCTTCCAATATAGGTTTATGCATAATGCACCATCTTACCGTGTAATTGGTTCTGCTAATATAAAATGCTAGGTTCTGTGATGTGAGATTGTTGCATTAGTTCCCGGGCAGATGATGTGGGACACAGAGCTCCATGGAAGAGAGCAGGCTGTGCAGGTGAAATCCGTGTCCCAGTATTCCACCGATGAAGGATACAATGCACCTCGTTACTTTCCTACGGAGAAATCTGCAGAGTGTAAGAACCGGCTGTATAGCTTAGAGTACTCGCTTCTTCTCCTCCCATTGGGGATTTCCCAGGCCGTGGGACTTTCCACATACACACGCTGCAAGGTGTAGGAGCTGCATGTAGGCCAGCAGAGGGAGCACAATGAAGCTTTACCAACACAGGGATATAAAATAGGGTCAGGCCAATGATGAAAAAGTAAAATAAAAAATTTTTCTTACAAAATTTATGTTGTTTTTGCATACATGTAACATGTGGGTCTATGCATCAATAAGATGCGGTGCAAATGCAAATAGCAGAGATGCATATTTAAGCACAGCTGGAATGCATCATGCCGGGGCTACGAAGTTTGATACATATTTAGCGGCAGCTTGGCTCTGCCGGTGAGGGGAGGAAGTGCTGTGAGCATGCGCACAGGCGTTACCTGTCTGCGCAATGCAAAGCTTCATGCATTGCTGAACATTGCAATCCCCATATTAATCTATGAAGATTCCGATGCTGCATGGTATTTGCCTAAATGGAGGGAATTTCTGTGAAATCTCTGTTAGGCAGTTAACGCATAGAAACTAAATGTAAATCATGCGGAAACAGCTGTTTATGTTGAGGAACCTATCTCAGTCTCCAACACCTGTTTTGATTGACTGTCATCTGACTGCCTGCAGCTGACATGGTTTTACAATTTGCAGGAGAGGGGCCATTGTTTAAAATGTGTGCAAAAAATCTCCACATGGAGTTCTTGTTTTAAGTGACCCATAATTGTGGTTGCAAATGTGCAGTAACTAATTAGCTGCTACTTTCATTGATCTAGTGCAAATTAGACAATAAAAACAAATGTTTAGTTGGCCACTGGGGGTCCCATTTTGCACTTAATAAATAACTACCAATGTTCTTCAACAATGGGTCTATCTTGGGCAGCATAGTGGCTAAGTGGTTCGCACTTCTGCCTCACAGCACTGGGATCATGAGTTCAATTCCCGACCATGGCCTTTATGTGTGAGGAGTTTGTATGTTCTCCCTGTGTTTGCGTGGGTTTCCTCCGGGTGGAAACCGGGTGCTCCGGTTTCCTCCCACACTCCAAAAACATACTGGTAAGTTAATTGGCTGCTAACAAATTGACCATAGTCTGTGTGTTTGTCTCTGTGTGTGTGTGTGTGTGTGTGTGTGTGTTAGGGAATTTAGAATGCAAGCTCCAGTGGGGAAGGGACTGATGTGAGCGAGTTCTCTGTACAGTGCTGCGAAATTAATGGCGCTATATAAATAATTGATGATGATGTAATGCTGGGCACACAATGTAATATTGGGCCAATTCTAGCCCCTAAATAAATCCCATGCCGGATAACCATCCTATTGAATTCAATCTGACAGTTAAATATTGTCTGGAATATGACCACAGATGACCTCTATTGGCCTGTGTGCATGGTCATCTTTAGGCAGGTTCAACAGGTCCAAGTGACACCTTCGTACAAAATAGCTGGATCTCATTCAGTTTTTCAACTTGCGTGTGTGGTCAATTTTGACTCTGATCCTGTCGCTTGAGCTAAGATATAGATCATATAGTGTTTGCCAGCATAACAAATACAGATTTACCCCCACCAAAAATAGAGCTCAGATTATCAATGTATTGTCACAAAATGAAAAGCAAAACTCAATGCATTTCTAGATCAAAATGGTTCATCGTGAGTGCCTCATAATTACAAAACCCCATATTCTCACCCATCTTGGGTATAGGAATACCAAATATGTGTACTTAGGCAAGGTTTGATATGTTTATAAGGCCCAAGTATAAGGTGTATATTTTAGTTGTACACTTTATTTTACATACTTACCACCACTGCATATGAGTAAACACACCCATTGGAAATTTGTATATATATATATATTTACCTTTAACTTTTTAAACAGCTTGCAGGGTATATTTAAGCTTCTATTACTTCCCGGTAGCAGTGTATCTAATAGTTTCAGAAGTATGGAATATCTGATTTGCTAACACTGGGAATTTCCAGTCACCAGGTAACATGGCATTCTACCACCTCTGAGAGGGGAAGTGCTCGACTCTAAAATAAGTGTGTTGGAGGTGATCAAAGGGGAAGGAACCAAAGCACTTCTTAATATAACCTGCTCCATCTGCAGTTGTTTGTATAACTTGGTGGCATAGTAGTCATTGTTGCTGCTCACAGTGCTGGAGTTCTATCCAACTAAGGCACTAACTGTGTGGAGCTTGTGATTTCTCCTCATGTTTGCAGTTCCCACATTCCAAAGAATTACTGCTAGGTTAATAGGCTTCTGACAAATATTAGCCATAGTGTCCATGTGGTAGGGAATATAGATTGTAAGCTCCACTGGGGCAAGGACTGATTTGAATGACTAAATATTCTCTGTAAAATGCTGCATAATTTTTAAGCGCTATATATTCTCGGACCTCTTCTCGCTTTATACTACCTCCTTGGGTGCTCTCATCTCTTCCTTTGGTCTCCAATATCACCTCAACACCAACGACATTCAGCTTTACATCTCTTCTCTCGATCTTTCCATCCTGCTCCTCTCTCATGTTTCTGACTGCCTTTCTGCAATCTCCACTTGAATGTCCCCACACTTTCTCAAAATTAACATTGCTAGAACAGAACTAATGGTCTTCCCTTCTTCTAGGCTCTCATCCCCCCATGATCTCTCTATCACTTAATAAGACCACTATCTCTTCTGTCCCTCAAATTCGCTGCCTGGGCGTCACCCTTCACTCCTCCCTCTCTTTTGCCCCACTTATTCAATCCCTTGCCCAGTCCTGTCGCTTCAAACTATGGAACATCGCCCGCATCCAGACCTTCCTATCTCAGAATGCCACTAAAACCATCATTCATGTACTCATCATTTCCCGTCTTGATTACTGTAACCTTCTCCTCATTGGCCTCCCCCACTCTCACCTTGCCCCTCTTTCGTTCTATACTTAACACGGCTGCCAAACTCCTCTTCCTTTTACGCCACTCTTCTTCTGCCTCCCCTCTCTGTCTTGCCTTACACATTCCACCTTCCCCTACAGAATCTTTTTCAAACTCCTCACCCTCACTTACAAGGCCCTCTCCCACTCCACTGCCCCATAAAATCTCAAACCTCCTCTCCATTCACACTCACTCCCGCTCCCTGCGGTCGGCCAATGACCGCCTCTCCTCTACCCTGATTACTTCCTCACATTCCCGAATCCAAGATTTTTCCCGAGCTGCCCCCCCTGCTGGAATGACCTACCACGTACCATCCAACTGTCCCCTAATCTGTGCTCCTTCAAACGGGCACTCAAAATTCACCTTTTCCTTAAAGCCTACCAGCCATCCACTTAACCCTGTCAACATACTCATTCTCTTCACCACTCTCTTCCCTGTCCCTTCTCGCTTCTCCAGCGTTTGAACCCTTCTGACTTCGTTTGTGCCTGCGGTCTGTTTGCCCTCCCCATAGGATTTAAGCTCTTACAAGCAGGGCCCTCTTCCCTCCTGTCTCCATACCTATACTTCTGCTCCAGCCTCACCATAATTGTTTATACCTGGAGCCCCTGGAGTCTTGGTAATACTTGTTTATTGTTCTGTTCTGTTTTACCCTGTATGCTCTACTGTCTTGTATTGTATACGACACTGTAGACATCTTGTGGAGCCTTGTAAATAAATAATAATAATATCTAAAAAACTGTTAATAAATAACAATCCATTCAGTCCTCTACATATGGGAAACACTGAATTGGACTGGATTTGCACGGATTGTGGGCTCTGGCAATGCGAGCTGTATGAGGTCAGTGTACTAGCTTAGCTAAAGGTATGGGGATATTACATTTATTTAGGTAAATTGTTCAAAAATAGACAACACCTTTAATGGACCAGGCTTTCCTGCTTCTCCAAGGTCAAACAAGATATATTTCCTGTCATGCAATGTCATTTGCCACTTGGTAGTAGGAGTGTACACTGCACACACTCCCCGGCGCTTGCAACAGGTCAACTCTTAGTAGGCACACTTGACTGCAGTGAGTGTGTGTGTATCTATCTATCTATGGGGCATATTCAATTGTTGGCGTTACTGCCTAAAGTAACGTGGCGTCATAACGGTAATAGTGCGTGTCAATACCGTCATTACGGTACCTTTCACGCTGGATTTCAGCTCGCGGCTCAGGGAGCTGTGAGCTGAAATCCGGCTTAGTATTACCGTAATAACGGTAATGTCACGGGCACTAGGAGTTTCTACCCAGGTTCCACCAGATGGTAATGCTGCCAGAGGGGCGGAGGTACACCACGAACCTCTGAGCAGTGAGGTGAATGGTTGGAGTCTAAGGAACAGCAGGTAGATAGGAGATGAGTGAGGAAGTCAGCGACTTGCAGCTATAGATGAGATGAGTCAGTGACTTGGAGAGCAAGTTGTACCACTGTAGTGATGAGGAGACTTGTGCTGGTAGGTAGCGGGGTAGTCGGTGGTCTGCGTGTAGCAAGTTGTACTGTGGTGAGAAGGCTTGTCCAACACAGATATGCAGGCACAACGAATAGTCTGTAGCAACAATGTGTAACTCGAGAAAGCAGAGCAGGTAATCAGCTGGAGAACTGAAGACACGAGCTGGAGAGTACTCAGTCTGTAGCGGTATGGGAACCGTTTGAGGAGTAGAGCAGGGAATCAGCTGGAACTGAAGACACGAGCTAAACAGAGGAACACCTTCAGAGACTCACAGGGAGTGAGAATCAAGATCAGGCAATGAACCTAAGGCCACAGGTGCCTTAAGTAGGGTGAGGTGATTGATCCACCAATTAGGTTTAAAAGCAAGGTGTTAGTAGTTCAGGGATCCTGCACATGCGCAATGCGACAGGATGGCGGCCGGCCGCGGTTCAGCACAGGTGCTGGCAGGAATGACAGGGAACCACGCACCAGAGCAGAGGCACTCACGGTCCGGTGAGTGACAGGTAATACTTTTTACGCCGCTGGATATTCAAACAATTGAATATGCCCCTGTCTATCTATCTATCTATCTATCTATCTATCTATCTATCTATCTATCTATCTATCTCCCTTAATATACGAATTTAATAACAAATTGTATTTTTAAATAAATAATAATTGTAAAATATGTAACTTTTTAAAATAAATGTTTAATATTTTAAGGGTTAACTATCCTATTCATATAAACAAAATGTGCTCATTATACAATAAATATGCTGTAGAGTGATTGTAAAACTTACTGGATAGGTAGTACATGCAAAACATATATATATAGTCGATGAAATAGCAAAACATGAAAATGACGGCTGGTGGGGTATCGTGAGGAGGTTGAGCGGGGTGGTTGTATTAACTTGAGAACCCCCAATTATTTTGAAAGGTTTGTTCTTATGCTGCAGACTATCTCAACCTGCTCCTTAATTTATCATGATATATAGCATTGAATATGTGCCACTGCTCTCTGTGATTTAAATTTTCTTTTTCAGACACTTCCCTCTATCTGACTTGGGGGATATCTTCCCATATTTATGACATTGTTTTCCAGTGGCAGATATGAATAGTTTTATTCTTGCACCTCATCTCTCCTAGGAGCCTATTTATGTATCACCACATTTTGATACTTTTTGCAGTGATAAGGGGCACATTTTCAGACCAATTTACCATGAAAGTCATGCCATGACAGTGTATCCGATAAGAGGCTATCCCGGGGATAACTCTACGCCACTTTGAGTTCATTCTCTGCTGGCTGTTCAGAGGCGAAAGAATTAACTTACGGGTTCTGACCCAATGACTTTATTGAGTCTGTGTGGTCATCGGTCAGCACATGCATACAGGCACATTATATAGAGGAAGGAGCCTGCTGCGGGTGGATCAGAAGATCCTTTTCAGGAGGTGTGTCACTCACCGGACCTCTGGGCCAGGATTCGGCTCACTCACTGCTCTGCCGGCGCCCGTGCAACGCCGCGGCTGTCGACCATCTTAGCTGTGCTTCTGCGCATGTGCAGACCAGAGGACTGTTAAAACCTTCTCCCTCCTCTCATTGGTTCTCTTATTGCCTCTCACTATTTAAGGCACCCTCTGACCTACTTCCCATGCCTGTTCTTGGTCCTCATTCAGCCGAGGTAACCAAGTAGTCCTCACCTCCTGGATTGTGTTACCTGTCAGCTGAAGTACGTCTCCAGTGTACCTGCTACCGCACCTGTCAGCCGCAGACATCTTCACGCTACCTTGTATCCTACCTGCAGCCTGGACAAGCCTCATCTCCACATTAGTGGTAATACCTGTCAGCCGCAGACATCTCCACGCTACCTTGTATCGTACCTGCAGCCTGGACAAGCCTCATCTCCATATCAGTGGTAAAGACCTGTCAGCCGTAGACATCTCCATGTTACCTGGTATCGTACCTGCAACCTGTATACTTCATCCCCACATAAGTGGTAATACCGCTCTACCTCAGTGCATTCCTTCGTCTCCTGCTATTGTACCTGCCGTCTGGATAATCTTGTCTACATGTCAGTGGTAATACTTACCAGCCGCAGTGCATCTCCAGCATTTCTTACCTCTGCATCTGCCATCTGAATTATATTTATACATATATATATATATATATATATATATATATATATACTCCTCGCCAATTGGTATTACCTGCCATCCTCTGAAGCATTCTCGTTTTTGTGCTCATCATCCGCTGACCACAGAACAGTCTCTATTCTCCTCAGAGCCTCTCCTACTACCTAGCTCGGGCTAGCATCTGTCCACCATCTTCTATAACTGTAATCCGCTACTCTACCATACTCTCCAGAGGGCCGCGACCTGCACAGTGTAAGCCGCTAAAACCCATACTTCTTTGCGGGAGTTCCTGGAGAAGACCAGTCGCTGTGTTAGACTCCACGCCTCTGGTGGGTAAAGTCAACTATTGGTAGATTCTGGGTTGAGACTCTTAGTGACTGTGACAAGGTGCTTTAGCTGTAGGTTAGACCTGCTAACGCCATCCTCAGATGGCGTTAGCAATTGTAGACAAGTTCCAAAAAGATTTTCAGAGCTATTTATCAAGCGTCTTAGAGCTTGATATATAGATCCACTTCAAAGTCCCCATTAAGAAATATAGGGATTGAGCGTTAGTTTGCATAACGCAGCAGATATGGGACCTTAAGACTAATTGAATCAGTCCTGAAAAAATGCATTTGGAGAAATGTTACAGAAAGTGATAACATTAAACATTGGTATATCTCTCTAGGATGATGTCTTGACTTGTTTGTTTTATGCTTTGTCTGGTTCCATTAATCACACTGGGAACCTTTGAACTTTTATACCTGTGACTCCACTCTGATTCCCTAGAACACTTTGATGTTCCCCCTCCATGACAATTACGTTGTTTATTGCTAATGCTATTAGTTCCTTTTCACACATGGCTGAATTCTAGTCAGCACTGTTTAAGTTTTGTGTATGTTACTTTATGTTTCCCTGCAGGTGTCTTAGACTACAGCCTACTCATTCTACACAATTTGTGTTTCTGACTTCCCAAGGCTTATTTCTCCTGCTGAATGTCTGATATTGACTGTGGATAAGTCCTGTTATTATGTATATTCTCATACTTCAATATGCATTACTTTCTACACAAACTGGTGTTGTTCTTCATGTTGTTGTTTTTACCTGCACTAATGTCCAATTTTACACATATATGTTTATATCATTACTAGGTGGCGCCACTATACTCCCCTCTGTTTGTTAGGGCAATCCTTGGACACCTAAGGCTTTTTAGCCACCTTCCCACCTGAGTCCGACTCCTTGGGCTATTCATGCTGTTGACTCTAGCCTTTGTACTCCCATCCCATTCCATCTCCAGCCTTCTTTCACCCTCTACCCCTGAAGCCGTCTCCTTGGACTCCCTTTGTCTATACCATTTTATCGAAACTGTGTAACCTCACTTCTATGGGTTTAAATTCATAACACTCAACGTGAAAGGTCTTATTTGTTCCCAAAAGCGATCCACTTTGTTCTGTTCTCTTCAGCAGTTGGAAGGCGACATAGTGTGTTTGCAAGAGATTTGCTTTTCTGGTCTCCACCATCCAGAACTCAAATCCAAACACTTTCCATGTTCTTACCATGCTTTGTACACAAAAAGAAAGGAGTCGCCATTTTATTTGCTAAGCACTTCACGTTTATACCCTCTGAAATTGTCAAGGATCCAGAGGAGCATTATATCATTTTGACTAATGACCTTAATAATATTCCCCACACCTTGCTCAATGTTTATGTTCCCAACTCAAACCAAGCTCAATGCTTCCATGTTTTTAGTGATCCCTTATCACAGCATCAAAGGGGTACAGTGGCCCTGGCAGCCGATCTTAATACTACTCTTGATAACCACCTGTACAGATCCAAATTCCCCCCTAAATTTACCCTCCAAAGTATAGCTAACAAATCTAAGGCCTTGGGATCTCTCCTCACCCACCACCTTCTCTTTGATGCATGGAGAGTCAAAGAACCCACTGCTAGAAACTATACCGTTTACTCCCCTCTCCGTGATGTACACACGCATTTGGCCATGGTCTTCCTAAATGTGTTGATGTGGCACATCTTATCGTTAGTATTGATATTCTCCGCAGCGTTTGATCAGACCATGGCCCGGCAACAGTGGATATTGTGGGCCCTCAGACTGGACAGCAGCAATTTACCTGGCACTTACATGAGAGAACTCTACTTAATCCCCACTTAACTTCTGTAGAAGCGACTTTAGACTGACTCTCCCAGTGTAATTTGCCCAGGCTCTCTCCTGGTGCACTTAAGGTGCTGTGTGCAGGCTTCACCACTCAACAAATCTCGATGTTATTAAAAAACGAAAGTCTTTTAAAGCGCCAGGCACTGACGGCCACATACTATAAAACGTTCAACTTGTTACTCTCGCCTTATCTTGCTGACATGTTCAATAGTGTGCTGAAAGTGGATCCAAATTTGGTTCTCGAAGCTCGAATTGTTTTTATCCCGAAAGAGGGCAATGATCCCTCCGATAGTGCTCATTACAGACCTATCTTACTATTGAACATGGACATTAAGATCAATGCGAAAGTCCTTGCAGAATGCCTTAACACTGTATTGCCCCAATTGACCCACAAAGACCAGGTAGGCTTTATATTGGGTAGGCAGGCTCGTGATAACATCAGACGAGTTATTAGCCTTATTCATTGTATCCACTCTAAAAAGACCCCAGGTCTGATGCTTTATTTGGATGCAGAGAAAGCATTTGATCGAATTAGTTTGCCGTTTATGCTAGAAAGCCTCGAGATTTGGCTTTGTTGGTCATTTTCTTCAGGGGATTCAGGCTCTGTTTTCATGTCCCTCGGCCATGATCTCTATCAGTGGCATACTATCGTCTCCGCTCCCAATTACTAACAGCACAAGGCAGGGATACCCCCTATTACCCCTAATATTTGTTGTAGTGATTGAGTTCTTGGTGACGAGAATTTGCCTTTTCTCCAATATTAAAGATGTGGAGAATACAAATTGAGTTTATTTACAGATAATCTCCTCATATTGATCTCCGCTCAAACCTGTTTAGTATCCTCTCCACTTACGGAACTCTCTCGGGCTATAAAGTCATCTTTTCTATGACACAATCCATTGACCATCACCTACCCTGGAACTCCTACATAGTAATTTAAATTTTTCCTGGCAACATTCCGAAATCAATTATCTGGGATCTACCTCACCTTGAAATATGAATCTTTTTACGCAGAAAAATTTCCCCAAATTGCCGGTGGCAAAAATTAATTATTTCCTGGTTGGGTAGGGTTGTCGCACTCAAGATGAATGTCCTGCCACTCTGCTCTACTTCTTCTAGACCCTCCCAGTTATGGTATCTAGGTCTACTCTAACACAACTACCCCACTGGTTCTCCCAATTTATGTGAAAAATAAGCCCTGCGCACCAGCCTTTCTATCTTCGTAGGGCCACATTTAATGGTGGTAGGGGCTTTCCAGATATCCATCTCTATTACCTTGCAACTCACCTGAGCCAGGTTGTAGCTTGGTTTGCGGGCAGACATGGTCTGAGATGGGTAGATCTGAAATCCTCCTTCTGTAAATTGCTCTTCTTCGGGTTAGCATTGGGTATTCCAGCTGGTGGTAGGACTTCCCTGGTGAGGTTACATCCAGTCTCCACTTTTACTTGTTAAATCTGGGAATCACTTTAAATTTCATTTTGAGACCACTTCAGTTCCATCTCTCATCACGCCTCTCAGGATCAACCCCGACTTCTCTCCAGGGCAATATTTTTCCTTCTTCTTATCATAGCACAAGAGGCATCAGGATAGTTGGCAATGTTATTGACTCTGACCATTGCATTCCGCTGGCGATCCTACAGAAAAAAATTGATTTTCAGCCCGTTTTCATGTCAGCAGGTGAAGCATTATGTTGACTCCCTTTCTAAACTCAGTATTACGAGGTGTCTTACCCCATTTGAGTCTTTCATTGTATTCATAATTCCCTCCTGAAAGGCATTATCTCCATTCTTTATAATCTCCTTGTGAAGATACCGGATTTATCTGGCCCAGTGCTACCCACTTCACGCTGGCTGGCCACCCACGGGTGCCTTGCTATGCCAGGGAAGTCTACCCAGTGTTTCCTTTGGATTAGTATATGCCTTTAGCACTTGGAATAATGGTCAGGTATAGATTGATACAGAGAAATTTATTAACGGCAGTTTTGGTGGGTGACACCCTCCAGTGTTAATAACACTGACATAATAAAAGATGGCACATACGCAGCTGTAAATAGCATAAGGACAGACAGAAAACGGTATAAATAATTAAGTGCGGCAAACAAAGTCCATATTCGCCATACAAACACGAGTCTCTGATAGGGCTGGTAGAGTCCACTAGATACAGAGATACAACAAAGTCAGTAGTATACAGATGTGGCAATCATGAAAACTCCTTTAGGCTTGTTAAGCCACAAAAATGGGGTTCTCTGATAGGGCCACTTGAGTCCGCTGAATACCAAAGATAGCAACAAAATCAATTCTATAGGTATATATTTTGTTGCTATCTTTGGTATTCAGCGGACTCCAGTGGCCCTATCAGAGAACCGCATTTTTGTGGCTTATCAAGCCTAAAGGAGTTTTCATGATTGCCACATCTGTATACTACTGACTTTGTTGTATCTCTGTATCTAGTGGACTCTACCAGCCCTATCAGAGACTCGTGTTTGTATGGCGAATATGGACTTTGTTTGCCGCACTTAATTATTTATACCTTTTTCTGTCTGTCCTTATGCTATTTACAGCTGCGTATGTGCCATCTTTTATTATGCCAGTGTTATTAACACTGGAGGGTGTCACCCACCAAAACTGCCGTTAATAAATTTCTCTGTATCAATCTATACCTGACCATTATTCCAAGTGCTAACGGCATATACTAATCCAAAGGAAACACAAGTGTAGGTTGGTACCCCTGTATTGACCCTTGACAAATACCCGCTATCCCCTCTGATCAAGCGCCAGGGAGTTATACCAATTTTATCCTCCAATAGGGTCGAGCTATCCCTATATCCACCTACTCCCAGGTGGCTGCTTACCCACTGATACTTTTAATAGGGAGCGCTGAACATTCATTTCCACTATTTAAATCTACCCAGTACCATCTAGGATTCGTATGGTCACTCAGGCAAATGCAGTTATAGAAATACAACAGTATATTTATTGTCATACAAACAACACTAGAATATTATGTACACACAGTAAATAAATGCCAGGCAGATTTACCACATTATCTGTCCCTTACCCCAATAACTTAAGGAGATATAGTCACCTGCTGTCCAGACTTCACGACCCATGGATCCCTCTCAGCTGCATATATAGACTCTAGTTAGAAAACGACAATTCAAAACTAGATCTTGCATTTTCATGAATGAAATCCCAGCATGAACACCCTTCCCCCCCTGGAGTCGTTCCTTATATCTCAGGCCTAATTTACACAGTCTTTCCCCTCCCTGGGCAAACCCCTGGGTCTATTCTTCTTAACCATTGGTCAGTGCAGGACTAGGGGGTTTGAACAGGGCAGTGAAGATGAGCTGTCCTTTCACAGAAGCCCCCTGCTGGGATGCAGACAGAACGTCTGGACTAGTCCTAAGGAGAACAATTGATGCTAATTGGCTTCCCCTACTTCCAAGGATAAGGTAGAAGTGAGCCCCTCCTAAAATTAACCCCTTACACTACTTTGTGATGTCACAGGATCCCTAGCTGGTCCATGCTTCCTGTAGAGGAAGGAGGGGGAGAATGACTGCAGCTCCCGCCCTCTCACCTGTATTGTGGACACCACCTGATCTTTACCCATAACCCTCCTGGCTTCAGTTTTAGGACAATGAATAACATTACTGCAAGTCATCAATATATAATACACAATATACATATTTACATTGAACTACAATGTCCCCTTAGCCACATGTTATTGGACAATGCAGTTGTAGTCTGGTGAGCTGGGGAACAAAAGCATGGGCTATAAAAAGTACTTGCTATAATCCACATTATGTGAGAAATGAGAAACTGAATGCTCACAGGGTTGTCACACTCCTTATCACCATTAAACAGGCTGCTACCCCTAAACATGAACTTAAATGGGAAGCTGATTTGGGCAGGCCACCGGAGGACGACATGTGCACCACAGTAAAAGAAAGTGTCTCTAAAACCTCAATTTCTTTCCTTTTAAAAGAGAATGCCTTTAAAACTTACTTTAGGTGGTAATTGGTTCCAACGGATCTACGGTAAAACCTCTGAACAATGTTGCAGAGTTTGTAGCGAGGTTGGGTCTTTCCTCCATATTTGGTGGTCCTGCCCAAAGATTTCACAGTTTTGGGATAGTGTAGCCATTTAAATATCCATGGTCTTTTCTCCTTGTCTCCCTGTTGGAGGGACTAGACAAATACTCTGATAAGCTGTGTGCAAATCCTTAATGCGGCCAGATGTTTTGTTGGAATAGAATGGAAATATCCAGATTCCCCCTCCAGACAACAACGTCTCAATAAAATATTTAAATAACAAGACCCACAAACTATCCCAAATCTGATGTGATTGGTTTATCTATAATAGTCCCCCTACCCTCAGTGATCCTTCTAAAGAAATTTCGGACCTTTTCGTTTAGCCTTAGCCATTAGGTTGGTTTGATTGCTAACTAGGACCAATCTTATTCCCCCATAGTTGCCCTGTGGCTGCCAGGAGTCCCGCATCTGGGCTCAGTCATTCCTTCCCTCACCTCCCACCCCTACTTCGCTCCCAAAAAAATGCACAATTGCATATTTCATTTTAGCTTGTTCTGTATGTACTTCACTTTCACCATTATTAATTTTTTATTACTATTAATTTTTATTTATAGGGCGCCACTAGGTGTCCGTAGCGCCGTACAGGGACAAATGAAATTACAATACGAGGAGAGACAGCACAGTACAGCAAACAATAAGCACAGTAACTCCGTGAGCTCAAAGCACAGCAAGGGCGGGGGAGGGGGGAGGGGAGAGGGGAAGATCTGCATACGACGGAGCCCAAGAGGGAGGGCACGGATGATAGGGAGACCCCCAGGGTGGGAGAGGAGGGAGCGGGAGGGGACGGGGGGAAGAGGGTCCTCGAGGAGGAGGGCAAGGTTGCTGGAGAGCAGAGTTAACAGTGGTGAAGACAGGAGGAGAGGTGACCCTGCTCAAAGGAGCGTACAATCTAAGGGATGCTAACCATGCTAGTTATCTGTGAGCATTACTGTTTATTTTCTTGCATTGTGTACACAATCTGTGTTTGCTTGGTGACCTCAGCTTGTCTATCATGTGAGATGTCAATTTTTATTGTAATTTATTGTTTTTGTACAGCGTTTTTGAAAATATACTGTAGATAGAGTTCTTTAAAAAAAAAAAAATTAGTCTGTCTCTACTAGTGACACAATTTTTCCAAAAATGTGAAAGTTACATATGGGAACCCGGTTATAAAACATATGAAATTGATAGCTTGGTTTTAGAATGAGCATTTTGTACTAAAATGCACATAGATTCTGCAGTGATGATGCAACAATCAGACTGTACAAGCTCATATGAAACTTTGAGGTAGTTTTTTTTTTCATACTTTCAATTTTACAATTTCCGGTGTCCCTGTGCCATACAAAGCACTTATGGTAAATGTACTGCACAGAGTAACATGTAGCTGTAGCTTGTTTTACTGTCACACAAATGCTTTTCTTTGCCAATATGCAAATTTGAAAGCCTGAGGTAAAAATGATATGTTAAAGTGAAAGATCATTATCATAAATTAAAATGACTACAGACACTGGTGATCTCATCATCACCATTTATTTATCATCATCACCATCATCACCATTTCTGGGGAGTACAGTAAAACTGTGTATATGGCATTATATTTGTGTTAAGTAGAGATGCTCAGGCTCGGTTCCCCGAGTACCGAACACACCCGAACTTAGCAGATCCGAGTACCGAGCTGGCTCAGCTCTGTACTTTTGTGCGCCCTTGGAATTGAAAATGAGGCAAAATGTTATCGTTACGTCATCGGATCTCGCGAGCTTTGGATTCCATAAGTGCCGTCCTCCATGGAGATCCAGCGCCATTTCACAGAGGGACACAGTTCTTGGCAGTCTCTAAGTCTCTAGTGCAGTTGGACAGCGTCATAGGTAGAATAGAAAGAGGATGGGTAGCAGTGTTCTTCAAAGTCTCCAGTGGCATTCAGGAGAGCTCCATTGCTTCATCATCATCATCATCATCATCATCATTTATTTATTTATATAGTGCAACTTATTCCGCAGCGCTGTACAGAGAACTCATTCACATCAGTCCTTGCCCCATTGGAGCTTACAGTCTAAATTCCCTAATATAGACAGACACTCACACTTACAGACAGAGAGGGAGACAAACAGACAGAGAGGGAGACAGACAGGGAGAGACTAGGATCAATTTTTGATAGCAGCCAATTAACCTACCAGTATATTTTTGGAGTGTGGGAGGAAACCGGAGCACCCGGAGGAAACCCACGCAAACACAGGGAGAACATACAAACTCCACACAGATAAGGCCATGGTTGGGAATCGAACTCATGACCCCAGTGCTGTGAGGCAGAAGTGCTAACCACTATGCCACTGTGCTGCCTATGTGCTTCATTGCTAATTGTCATTGCTGAAATTGAAATAATAGGTCTAGCAGGCTTGGGGGTAAATGTATGAACGTCCGATTTTTTTCAACTCGCCGGAAATCGGCGACTTTGTAGTGAAAATTTAAAGCGGCAATGGCTTGTAAAGCACTTGCCTTTACAAGCCATTGCCGCTTTAAATTTTTACTACAAAGTCACCGATTTCCGGGCAGAGAGCTCAGCAACACCAAAGGTCCAGGAAGATCATGGAAAACAACTGTGGTGGATGACAGAAGAATTTTTTCCCTGGTGAAGAAAAACCCCTTCACAACAGTTGGCCAAATCAAGAATACTCTCCAGGAGGTAGGTGTATATGTGTCAAAGTCAACAATCAAGCGAAGACTTCACAAGAGTGAATATAGAGGGTTCACCACAAGATGTAAACCATTTGTGAGCCACAAAAACAGGAAGACCAGATTAGAATTTGGCAAACAACATCTAAAAAAGCCTTTACAGTTCTGGAACAACATCCTATGGACAGATGAAACAAAGATCAACTTGTACCAGAGTGATGGGAAGAGAAGAGTATGGAGAAGGAAAGAAACTGCTCATGATCCAAAACATACCACCTCACCAGTGAAGCATGGTGGTGGTAGTGTCATGGCGTGGGCATGTATGGCTGCCAATGGAACTGGTTCCCTTGTATTTATTGATAATGTGACTGCTGACAAAAGCAGCAGGATAAATTCTGAAGTGTTTTGAGCAATATTATCTGCTCATATTCAGGCAAATGCTTCAGAACTCATTGGACGGCGCTTCACAGTGCAGATGGACAATGACCCGAAGCATACTGCAAAAGCAACCAAAGAGTTTTTTAAGGCTAACAAGTGGAATGTTATGTAATGGCCAAGTCAATCACCTGATCTGAATCCGATTGAGCATGCATTTCACTTAATGAAGACAAAACTGAAGGGAAAATGCCCAAAGAACAAGCAGTAACTGAAGACATTTGCAGTAGAGGCCTGGCAGAGCATCACCAGGGATGAAACCCAGCATCTGGTGATGTCTATGCATTCCAGACTTCAGGCTGTAATTGACTGCAAAGGATTTTCAGCAAAGTATTAAAAAGTGAAAGTTTGATGTAGGATTGTTTAGTTTGTCCCATTACTTTTGGTCCCTTAAAAAGTGGGAGGCACATATATAAACCGTTGTAATTCCTACACCGTTCACCTGATTTGGATGTAAATACCCTCAAATTAAAGCTGAAAGTCTGCAGTTAAAGCACATCTTGTTTGTTTGATTTCAAATCCATTGTGGTGGTATATAGAGCCAAAAATATGAGAATTGTGTCAATGTCCCAATACTTATGGACCTGACTGTATATATGTATCACTGTATTAAAAGAACTAAAGAATTTCATTATACACTACAATATATGTATTACTTCTTCTATCATAGTTACATTGCAGGCCATGATACCTGCAAGACATGCTCATATATGTGACTGCAAATAACTGTCACAGTTTCTAGACCACCCAGCAAGTCACATGTTTCAGGTTACCCAGCAGGGCTTCAAATAACTGTCACAGTTTCAAGACCACCCAGCAGGTCACATGTTCCAGGTCACCCAACAGGTGCACAGACAGCGTTCACTAACTATCACAGTTTCCAAAACAACCAGCAGATGCACAGGTGTACTGTATTGCCAACTGTCACATTTTCCTGAGGACAATGTTGTTGCATTATTGTAAATGGTGGGCGGACAATTTGTGAAATAACTCCGAAACAATGAAACCAATTACAATGCCAACATAATTTGGTATATGATCTGCCCTGCTCAGACAACGGCATCATAAACATAAGTCACTCATAATAGTTGTATGCTACTAATATATAGATGTGCATATTTCTACTTCTGGAAGCCCTTTAAGCTAAGTCCATCCATACAGTTGGGGTAGCATTCTAATTTGGAGACCTTCAGCTGTTCAGGAAGGTATACCAAACCCTTCCTTTTTGTTTGTTTTTATTTTAAGTAAATAAATTAAAAAAAAAAAAATTACTTTCTGGAAACTTTCCAGAATTCCACAATGGAAACAAATTGTGTTTTCTGAAAATACAAATTATTCCAAAAATAACAAAGCATAGTTTGTATGTTTACTACACAGAAAAACATACTTATATCGAAGTCTGAATGTGATGAGCTGAAAAGAGCCAAAATAGGCTCAGCACATGGATGAAAAAAATGCATTGCTAATGGAGGGGTTAATGTTTAATTTCAAAGATTTCAAAGATTCTAAAACATTGTGGCAAAAATAACAAAGTCAATCTTAAAAAGTCAATCAGTTATTTCATTTTGGTTACAGACCTTAAAGGAACAAAATGGAAATTGCCTATTTGAGGACATCCTAGTATCTCAAGTTTATTTCGTTTAGTACCAATATTTCGAATCACAATATTATTCCAAGATTTAAATAAACATTAGGTTATTAGACTTACAGAGATAAATACTGTGGTAATCCCTACCACAGAGATGATTAAATGAACTATTTCATCAAAACTACGGAGAGATCTTCTCTCCTGTTGCACGATACAGCACCTTAAGGCGCAGCCATCAGCTGGGCAAGCAGAAAGCAACCACTGTTGCCCTATACAAAACCGAGTATATGGCACTCACTGAAACAGCAAAAGACGCTTTACAGCTAATGGAAACTTTGTGTAGGCTTGGGGCTAGATTTACTAAGCTGCTGGTTTGAAAAAGTGGGGATGTTGCCTATAGCAACCAATCAGATTCTAGCTGTCATTTTGTAGAAGGTACTAAATAAATGAAATCTAGAATCTGATTGGTTGCCGTAGGCAACATCCCCACTTTTTCAAACCCGCAGCTTAGTAAATCTAGCCCTTGGTCTTCTTTGTCCGAGTGACACCATCAACATACGTGACTTAGTGGAGAAAAAGTCCATCAGTGTGAGGTACATAGCAAGTGAAGAAAATGCCGCTGATATGCTAACAATGGGACTGTCATTACACTTGCTCAATGAGTTCCTGCTAAAATGTGGACTGGAATGTGTAGTTGGTCAATGTTGATATATTTCACTGATAACATGTTTTGTTTGATTAACCCATGTGTTTGATTACAGGGAAAAGCTTTATTTACATGTTGTGTGGTAAAGTGTTATGTTTTTCTTGTCACCTGGGACATCAGTAGACGAGGGGGGGTGGTGACAGGAAGAGTTCCGACTCCTACCTACATGTTATTCCCCTGTGGTCTAGTGGGAGCAGGAAGTTGGCCAGAGTCCAACCGTCCGCATGGTGCTGCTTCGCATGCGCGGACCAGAAGTTCTCTGAGGTGAAACATGCAATATCAGTAGCAGCGTCGCTGTATCTGTGTCCATACTCTCGTATACATTAAAAGTGACCGGAGGCACAAATATATGTAAGAGGCCTGTTCCTGACAATGCCCACCACAATAATATATTCTGCACGGGCGTGCAGTATAACCAAAGTACTTAACATACTGTTTGCTTTATTAACCTACTTAGTGCGGTCATCTTTACCCTTAGTATCCTACTTAACATCTGCATAAGATTATCTGCATATATAAGTGTATACCTGACTGCTACACCTATATCCAACATTGCTGACACCACAAAGGTTCTGCCAATATTTTTGTCCTTCCCCCTTTTATATTGATCAATTTTAGTGGCTACGGGGCTTTCCACTTTGGAAAAAACCTCAGACAAATCATTGTCTGGAACATCAACTCTGACTGATGGACTTCTTCACTTGGTTAAGCAGTAGACTCTGAATGATTTTTACTACAAGACCTCTAGATCCATAAATATAATGATTGTGAGCAATCTGTTTATTGCTGGGTATTTCCCACTTCTCAAAAACCTGTTCTGCTTTGGACATTTGACTTTTATGAAACATCCAATTTTAATTCAAATACTGGTTTATAAGCTTTATGTAGCTGGTTTATAAGCTTTATGAACAGTAAGAAAGATGTTGAGGATGGGGAGTCTGATGTGCACGTTGCTGGTTGCTGCTAGCAATATACTCAGATATGTTCCCTTTTACTTTTTTTTTTATTTCAGCTCTATATTTTGGTTCCATTTCTTTTACAAACAACTATTGCTTGTTCCAAACTCCTGAAAACAATTTCCATAAAATATGCAGAATAAAAAGTTGGTTAAAGGAGATTTTTATAAACTTTTGGTGGATTTAGGTATTGTATGTTAAAAAAGAAAGTGTGCTTCTCCCAAATGCGTTGATGCCTCAAACAGTTTAATGAGGCGATCCCCTCCTGGTTTTTAGAAACTGCTTATGTTATTCAGATGAATGGGAATTTTTATTCCAAAATAAATAAAATTCTGACTGATACATGGGCAAAATCTGCTAGTGCCAGTTGGCACCATAAAATTGTGTTTGTGTGGCTCAACAGCCAAAATTATCTGGATCTGAGTACCTTGACCCACTTAATGAGTCCTGCATAATTTTTTAAAATTACAAATAATAATTTTAACACTTAATGAATAAAAGAAGAATCGAACTTTAGTGTCATCACCAGGGACTTCCCTGGCTAAAGTGGTACAGAGGGGACCAATATAAGTTCTCTTTCCAGTTTGGCAGACCAATTGGATCTTGTATAAAATGTATCTAATTCCACCTTTCATTTTAGCAGTTGTTATATCAAGTTTACATTTAGGTGGAGTGTTTCTAGTTTAGAATGTTAGTTGGCCATGCCCAACATCTGCCCAAGGTTCAATGACTACTAGTTGTGCTACTTGCTTCAGCCACACACTTTGCAGAGACTAGCCCTGTACTGACTAGCTCATAATGCATCTATTTAATGAATATGTCCACCTTTTTGTGGCTTTTCTTAGAGTACCTATCTACAATTGTTGGTTAGATACTATCTAGTAGAATCTTTTAAGCATTACCTGAAATGTAAAATACTATTTTGTTGCTTTGGTGTGGCCTCTATATGGGGAAGAGGATAGCAGTGTCATTAACTGACCGGCAGATTTAAATTGTACTGTTCAGAAAAGTTTGAAACCACAGTGTAAGTGCCTTTACCATATTTAGGTTTCCACCATTTGGTCTACAGATCATTTGGGTACCAGATTATCCAAGCTCAAATTTTCTGGAACAGATTTTAAAGGCTGGGGTTAAATATATGGATTAGGAATTTAGAACCCTGTTTTGGGGTGTGCATTACTCATTTGGGACTAATATATACTGGCTGATATGGGGTGAATGAGTTATGGTTGTGATAGGTTTTCAGTGCACTTCCCTTATTACATAAGTGATGTACAATAAATAAAAAGTCCCAATAAAAACCAAATATGATCAAAATGAACAGCTAGTGGAAAGTGAAGATTCTCTAGCAAGTCCATTGGAGTCCCACTGCATGCACTAAAACTGCATTGGGTCTGCTATTTAGCCTTTATTACCCAATCATCACGGGTCAAAGATCTTTATGGGTCATCTTGCGCCAAACCAAGTCCCAACATGTTTTGTCATACCTGGATTTTGTGGTATGATGAAACGCATTGGGTGTGGCTTGGCACAAGTTGTACTCCATGCAGAGGGTCAGGTGAGAGTGAGCTATCCTTTATCAGGAAAGAAGCATGCTATTGCTTTTATTTGCTACAGGTTTTTATTGTGTTTAAAGAAGCGATTTCTGGAACAAAATACCTTTATAAAATAAAATACCTTTATGCACGATGAGGTACCCAATTCTTCTTGTATGTATGTATGTATGTATGTATGTATGTATGTATGTATGTGTGTGTATATATATATATATATATATATATATATATATATATATATAGAGTAGGTGTCATGGAGGACATGCTTCCACACCAAACGGGGGATTACATATAGATATGATATGTGGATTACTTTAGCTGACATTATAAGCATATTTATGTTTGAATACATGCATATAAAAAATTGCTTTTTTTATTAATAAAACATTTTAATGTACGTGACTTTATGTTGTCTCTATCTAATTTATTTATATAGAGGATATTGCAAAACATTCTTATTTCATAGCCATGCTTACTTTTATTTCTCAGCTGATTGTTGTGGTGTTAGAAGTTTACATCACTTACAAGCATTGCTAAGCAAATCACATACCCTCCGACGGTCCCATTCATCATACCAAAATTATTATTGGTATTATTTATTTATATGGTACCAAACAAATTCTGAAGTGCAGTATATTAGGTGCTCTCGAAATGAGTTAACAAGACAAATAATGTAACGTGACACAATTGGCAAGTCATAATATATATCAGAAACCATATACAACAATACAGTGGTACCAGAGAACAGGTTATATTGTAGATTACAGACATGGAAGAGGTCGAAGGTGGGATATGGCAGTGTGGCAGAGCAAGGAAAAGATGGTCAGCAGGATAGACAGACAAGAAGCATAAGTGATGAGGCAAAACACTATATGTGGGAAGTTAGGGCACATTTATAGGAGGGGGTCAAGGTGGGGAAGGGGGACAGGATGAGGAAGGGCCCTGCTTGTGAGAGCTTACAATCTAATGTGGGTGGTTGAAACAAGAGAGGGTGGCATGAAGAGGGAAGGTAATGAAGGGATGAAGGCAGGCCCGGCGCTCCCATTAGGCAAGGTTAGGCACTTGCCTAGGGCGCCACAGAATAATAAAATACTTTAAAACTGTGCGGCGACCGCTGACCATACCTGTCACGGCCGCTGCACAGCATTCAGATGCACGGGGAGGGGGGAAGAGGCTATTTTGTCACCACCGTCGCCTCTCTGCTCCGTCTCCTCCCCTCCACTTACTAGTGTCAGTGAGTGGAAGGGAGGAGACGGAGCAGAGAGGCGGCGGTGGTGAGACAAGGTAAGGAGAGGAGGGAGGAGGGCGGCGATTTTTACGCGGGGGGGCGCCGATTTTTGCGGGGGGGGGGGGCGCCGCCGCTTTTTTAAAAATGCCTAGGGCGCCATGGACCCTAGCACCGGCCCTGGATGAAGGAGGAGTTAGATGGTGGACGGAGTAGGATTTAATGAAAAGGTGTGGTTTGAGGGAATGTTTGGAGCTTTGCAGGCATGGGGAGAGTCTGTTAGTAGGAGGGAGAGCGTTCTAGAAGAGGGCACCAGTGAAGTCTTGGAGACGGGGTGGGACATGGTCTTGGTAAGTATGACATTTTGCTGCATTTTTCAAAATATTGAAAATACTTGAAAGTGCAGCACAATTTCATACACAATGCTGCATCTTTGTGAGTTCGAAACATTTTATACAGCACATCTTCACTTTCCAAATAATTGCTAAGACCAAGAAACAAAGTAAATATTCTCAAGATTTGAGGACGTTATATGATTACTATAGTCTATATTTTAGTAACAACTATATTTGGAGTATGGAAATTTATTCACGTCTGTTTATGCTTCTGCCATTGTAATCGCATTACCTGTTTATGCTATTGCAGTCACATTGGCTGCTTCTGATATTGCTATTGCACAATGTGTAAAGTGTATTAGGCAAGTCAAGTCATTCACAATGTTTTCACGTGGGCTATGAAGTTCATCGTTGTACCCCTTTTTTCTAAAACCTCAACCACTGAAGTGTCAGATGATGGAAAAAGACATACACTGTAGATTACCAGAGGGTTTTCCATATTGTTTATACCATGTGACAAGTGAAGATACTTCCTGTTACTACATTTCGAGTCTTCATGACACAGTTACAGCAGGTGTTTCCCGAATGCTTGATTACCAACTGTTAAGAGTAATTGTTTCCTTCTATATATTTCTGTTCCTCCTTATGAATACGGTTGTGTGTAAAACTATGTAAATAAACCTATTCAGCATAGTGTTTTATATCTATATCCTTGTGTTCTTCTTTGCTTCACACCAATATTAGTATAATGTGCATGTGAACAGGAGTTTAAAATGTTACAGACTTTATTACAATCCTGCCATTTTCACCGTTATATATTTAAATGCAACATGTAATTGTTTCTGAGGATGTAGTAGTTGGAAGGTTTTCACAATAGTTGTGCCGCAGTGATATATCTAAGATATATATATATATATATATAAGTTACAACCTTTTGTTTTGTATAACTACAAACCTTCCTATTTCTTTCTAACAATAAATAGAGCCATTTTAAACACAAGAAAAAAACTAATCTATAGCTGCTCCATTACCTCTATAATGTAGGTTGTCTTGCAATGGAAACAACAGATCCTAACTAGTTTTGCTCTTAATTGAGTCACTGTATAATTTATTACCAATAGAGCATAATTTTGTGTACTTATTTAGTTCTGTTTAGTGTAATACTTAAGTATATTTATGGTATATGTAGATCGATTTTTTTTTATAATTAGTGCTTGAAATGCACTTCTATAATTTATAGAAGTTTTTAATCATAGCCCAAGCACTGAGGCTTTTTTTATATTTTCAATAAAAAAAAATACTAACATAGAATACATACAGCATTTATAAAAACCATTCAACTTTACAGTGCTGCCTTGTAAACCGATTGTACTTATTTTGGAGCACACAATATAAATTGTGTGTTAGCTACTTGAAAATGCATATCTGTTAATGGTATATTAATGTCTCACACGAGACAAAAATGTACGGCCTTCACTATCGCCACAGACACATGCTGATGTGGCTGAATGTTATTTCTTCATAACCAGTCTGTTATGGGCAACACAAATATTTACCGTAGTCATACATAGTGAAACTACCTTCCACTTAACCTCTATTGATTTCAGCCCTTATAAACCTACTTTTTTGGCTTTGACAGGATGTATTTTACAACAATCCCTTCTATTTCCTTACCACACACTTTGTCAAACTTTGTTTTGGCAATTGGTTACCCCCTCAAACAAAAATACACTTTTCACCCACTCATTTCCTCAATATCACACTAGAGAAAAACTATTTAACATGACTAGCAATAGTCAGTCACTTATCTTTTAGTTAAAAATAACTGAAATGTAACCATTTAAATGTCATAGATTGTATCCAACATTTGTTAAAAATTCCCTTAACACGGAAACTCTAATATTTTGTGCTTATTTTGAAGATAGTAACTAGAAATTTTGAAGGGACCCACAAAGATTTGGGGGTAAATATATCAAATAGCGATTTTTGCAAATCGCAGATAACCGGCATCTATGCATGGTAAATTTAAAGCGGCAATAGCTTTAAAGGCAAAACTAGCACTTGAAGCTATTGCCGCTTTAAGTTTACCATGCAACATTGACGGATATTGACGATTTTCAAAATTCGCTATATGATACATTTACCCCCCCAGTCTGCATTTATTGATGATCAAATAAAAGAACATCACATCCTGTGCAAAATAAGTAAGTTTGGAGTCCTAGAATGCGGGCTAAGGTTCACATGTCTTGTGGTGTTATCGGTCACTCATTAAGCTCCCTGCTGACCATTGACACCATGCTATTCTCCTCTGAGCATGGCATTTAGAGGAGATGACAGCTACGTCCCTGGTAGTTTTGCCCATGTCTATACTATAATCATGAATATATACTGAACAATAAATGCCTGCATGTTCAGATTTACAAATCAAGCTTGTCAAAAAGTACTGATAAATTACAGCAGGAACTTACTGTCAAGTAAAACTCTATGGGTCTGATTAAAGTCGAAACACAAATTGCTGTTTATTTACGTGTTAAAAAAGTACATGCAACTTGTGCGTAGTTATACCCTTATTGAAATCAAAGTGTTTCTAAAGATACATTATACATTATACAAGATCTTTATAAACGGTACTTTCTGTACATATACATACATAACAGACTGAAGTATATGCACACACGTTTGTACAATAATTTAATAAATAACGTACGTAACATTTATTTTATCATAAAATAACAACTGCTAACAATAAAATACATTTAAAAAAAGGTCTATTATAATCGTTTTCTTTATTTCATAAATTATTTTAAGTAAATAATTAACTCTACAATTTTTTTAAATAAATCTTAAACGCAGTGGCTCTTTGATAGCAACTGAGATGCATATGTGTAATTTAAAAAAAAAGGTATTTATAATTTCCTAGTAATTGAAAAAATCAATTTTTATCAACATTATGTTCATGACCTCAATTTAATTTAGAATGGTACATCTGAGGAAGTTGAAGAATTTGTATTGCAACTTAATAAGAATGATTGGAATCTGCCAATCTTACCACTATAATCTTATCACTTCCACTATAAACTTTTAAGGTCTGGGGGTAAATTTATCAAGCTGCGGGTTTGAAAAAGTGTAGGTGTTGCCTATAGCAACCAATCAGATTCTAGCTGTCATTTTGTATAATGTACTACATAAATGATAACTAGAGTCTGATTGGTTGCAATAGGTAACCAATCAGAGGTTACAATAAATTTACCCTATGGTCTTGAGAGTGATTGCAATAGGTAATATAGATACTAAAACTTTCTTCAAAGATGTCGATGCCAATAGTTTTGTCTAATAGTTGCCATCACAATAAATGGAAAATGAATGTTCCATATTCATAGTTGTTGAGGCTTAGAAAAACTGCAACAATCGAGAAAACTAATCATGTAAATAACAAAATTAGATTTACATGTAATGCAGCTTTTTATTTTGTAATCCTTACCATTTATTTAAATGAACCATATTGCTCGCCCATACGTTTGCATGTATTATATCATTGACACAGGTAACACCCATTTTTGAAACCCAATAGGGGGTTATTGCACACCTCTTTCACAGAATTGTCAGTTGTCGTATTATTTCCAGGGCCGCCGAGAGCGGGGGAAGGGGGACGGGGATGGGCGGGGTAGCAATTACATTTTTCCCGGGCCTGGCCCCCGCTGCTAATTTTTTCTTTTTCTTTTTTTTGACATCTTTTTATCTTGCGATTTTTTTTATTTTTCAATTTGTTTTTTCTGCGTGGGGGGGGGGGGAATCTGTCTCGCCCATTGGTGGGGGGAGCTGGAAGAAAAAAAAATCCATACTCGCGTGATCGCGGCGCCGCATCCCTCCTCTCCACTCTGCTCCATTCACACTGACTGTCGGGCGTGACGTCATCAAGTCACGCCCGTCAGTCAGTGAGGGGTGCCGCAGACAGGACCAAGCCAGAAGAAAGAAGAGAAGACAGAAGAAAAGAAAAGAAAAAAAACCTAACAAAAGGTAAGTACAGAAACGGAGAGTCAAGGGGAGGAAAACAGAAAGGGACAGTGCTATAAAGAAGGGGGCGAGAGGCACAGAATAAAAAAAGGGGCAGAGAGGCACAGAGTAAAAAAAAAAGGGGGAGAGCGGCACAGAGTAAAAAAAAAAGGGGCAAAGAGGCACAGAGTAAAAATATGGGCAAAGAGGCACAGAGTCAAAAAAAAAGGGGGAGAGCGGCACAGAGTAAAAAAAAAAGGGGCAAAGAGGCACAGAGTAAAAATATGGGCAAAGAGGCACAGAGTCAAAAAAAAGGGGGAGAGAGGCACAGAGTAAAAAAAAAGAGGGAGAGAGGCACAGAGTTTAAAAAAAAAGGGGGAGAGAGGCACAGAGTTAAAAAAAGGGGCAGAGGGGCACAGAGTAAAAAAAAAAGAGGGAGAGAGGCACAGAGTTTAAAAAAAAAAGGGGGAGAGAGGCACAGAGTTAAAAAAAAGGGGCAGAGGGGCACAGAGTAAAAAAAAAAGGGGCAGAGAGGCACAGAGTAAAAAAAAAGGGGGAGAGAGGCACAGAGTAAAAAAAAGGGGGAGAGAGGCACATAGTAAAAAAAAGAGGGGGAAAGCAGCATGGAGGGTGCAGTGTGAGCATAAGGGGCCACAGTGTAGTTGTGATGAAGGGGCACAGAAATGTGTGCGTGATGGCACAGGGGGCTTGTTGCAATGTAGTGTGTGTGGGGTAGGTGGCGGCTAATTAATGGGCGCTATTTTGTTTGTAGGGTGATGGTGAGGCAATTTAATAGTGGGGACTTAATTTAAGATGGGGTGGTTTGGGGGCTATTGAATGTGGGGGTGAGTTTGGGGAGAATGAGGTCTATTTATTAAATGTGACTATGAATTATTTAATGGTAGTGATGGTTACGGGAAATATGTATTGCTGTTTGCAGGAAGGGAATAGGTTTATTTATTAAATGTGAATACTAATATTTTAATGTTGGGGCTGGAGGAAGGCCCAATTATTAATCGTGGGTGCTATTGAACGCCGGGGCTGGCTGTAATTTTCTAAATGTAGGCATTTTTTTTTCAAATAGGTCCTCCAACATTCCAGGATGCAGACAAGCCACAACTAAAGAAACCAGCAGCCACATGTGGTAAAAGTGAGAAGAACAGGTAGGACAGAGCAGCATAGTGTGTGAAATATTGTGTTTCTAGTAGGGACAATGCCAGTCCCAATGTGTTGTGCCCAACGTAAGGTGCAGGTCAAGACTGAACTCTTTATGTACACACTGCATTCTTTCTGTACTACACAATGGTGCTAGATGTCCTGAAAGTCAGGAGTGCTTGGACATATGTGACGCTCCGGCGAATTCAGAGCCTAGTAATTTGGATGTGCTAGCCAATGGCGCATTGCCACGCCCCCAATTGTATGACCACACCCCTGATTTTTTTTTTTTTTTTTACTTATTCGACTATAAGGGGGTCCCCATGAATTTGTTGTACCGGGGCCCTGAATTCCTCTTGGCAGCCCTGATTATTTCTCAAAAGTCTAGGGGCCTGAATCATTAAGGAGAGCAAAGCATGAAAAAGGAGTAAATTTGCACCTGGGCAAAACCATGTTGCATTGGAGGGGACAGATTTATAGTTGGGATAGGGCATGTGCTAGATCAACTTTAAATTTCAGTGTATTAATAAAGCTATCAAGTATTTGTGTGCTAGATGAAAAACAGCCAGTATTTAACTTATGTGCAAAATAATAAACTAATTTGCACCCCTTGCATTGGAACATGGTTTGTCCCGGAGAACATTTACTCCATTTTCTTGCCTTACATTTCTTAATGACTCAGGCCCAAGGTGCCAATATAGTTTACCATCTATATATATAAAAGGCTAATGCTGCTCCTCACCTTTATATGTGTGTGGTGAAACACTAGGTGGCAGTAAAGATCTATAACAACAGATAACTGTACTGAAATGCATGTAATGTAACTAGATGTTACTATCTATCTATCTATATATATATATATATATATATATATATATATATATATATATATATATAAGGCTAACGCTGCTCCTCACCTTTATAAATGTACGCACAAAGCACATTAATAAATTTGGTAAAATGTTTGCAAATGACTCTTTTCTGTTCTTGACGATTCCTACTGACTAGATTTTCCTCATTTCCTGGGCTTATTTTGTTTGCTTTATTTAGGTTTTGGAGGGTGGAGCAGTTACCATTTATTATCTTTGCTATTCCAAATTGATTTGATTTTCTAGCCATTCATTTTATTTGTACTTAGTGTTAAATTATTAGGAATATACTAATTAATTTAAGCAACAAAGTGTAACTGTGATGCCACTTAAAAGACAAATTGTCACTCACCAGTCTGTGAGTGCCTCTTCCCGTGTGTTTAGGAACCGTGGCCGTCCACCATCCTGAGGGTCTGCGCATGTGCAGCCCTTTCAAACCTTCAGTACATGTTCCTTTTAGTTAATTGGCTGATCAGGCAACACTCCCTATTTAAAGCACCTGCTGTCAATACCTCGTTGCCTGATCTTGGAGTCTCATTCCCCATGAGCCTCTGAAGGTGTTCCTGTGTTTCCTCGTGTATTCAGCCCAGCTGATTCCTGTGGTTTCCAGACCACTTCAACTCTCCTGTGGTTTCCAGACCACTTCTACTCTCCTGTGTTTCCTCGTGACTGCATTAGCTGATTCCTATCCGCTGCCTCCGTGCACTACAGTTATCAGCTCCGTTCAACTCTCCTGTGTTTCATCGAGACTGCTCCAGCTGATTCCTATCCGCTGCCTCCGTGCGCTACAGTTATCAGCTCACTTCAACTCTCCCGTGTTTCATCGTGACTGCATTAGCTGATTCCTATCCGCTGCCTCCGTGCACTACAGTTATCAGCTCACTTCAACTCTCCCGTGTTTCATCGAGACTGCTCCAGCTGATTCCTATCCGCTGCCTCCGTGCTCAACAGGTTCAGCTCATCTCAACTCTCCCGTGTTTCATCGCGACTGCACCTGCTGATTCCTATCCGCTACCTCCGTGTATCTGCAGTGTCCTGCTTGTCGCTACCCTTCAGTTCTACTCGTGTCTGCAGCCAGCTGATCCGCTCTCCGTGCTTCTACAGTGTTCCTGCCTGTGTCAACTCGCCTGTCTGCATTGGATCAACGCTCTGAGTACCAATAGATATACTGCTAGTATTGGGGGTATATTTACTAAACTGCAGGTTTGAAAAAGTGGAGATGTTGCCTATAGCAACCAATCAGATTCTAACTGTCATTTTGTAGAGTGCACTAAATAAATGACAGCTAGAATCTGATTGGTTGCTTTAGGCAACATCTCCTCTTTTTCAAACCCGCAGTTTAGTAAATCTAGCCCCTGGTCTTGATGATTTCACACTTCTTTATCTATTAGTAGAGAGAACTGAATCACATTTATTTAAATAGTTCAATGTAAGGAATTCCCCTTGTATCAAGCTATAAAATGACCACATATTCTATTTTAGCAATGCTTGCTCTGTAAATACAAATTTCATCTGACCTGCTTGTAGAAACTGCAGTCAAGAGAAATTGACGAAATAATAGGAAATATAAAGAAATGGAAACATAGATTCTAGTAATAGGCAGTACAAAATATTGATTTTCAAAAAGCTATTAAGCTTCAAGTCAGGGGTCAAATGTTAGAGTTGCTAAATTGAAAGACAAAAGAAAGACAAGTCAGGGACAATGACTGGTAATCAGACAAAAGAGACATAAACAATCCAAGAGAAAAAGAACCACGTGGTTCTAGCAAAGTGCAGTATAATGTAAGATTCCAATAAGCAAAGTTAGGGTCAATTCATATTCCAGGGGACAAGGAAGTGGGCGACCATACTGAGAGAGTAATCCAAAGCAGAAAAAAATAAAAAGAGATAACCAGAAATATCTACACTCAGATCCTACCAATGTAAACTTACCCTTGGGAAAAGTTTAGCCCTAGAAGGAGTAAAATTGAGTAGCAAATGGAGCCAGAATAATGTTGTGTGTATACTTTCAACCAAGATACTTCTTTAAAGATGAAGTGATATATATAAATTAGGTATTCTAGATGAGAACACAGGCCGAATGAGTCATTCTGGTGTAGTATTTTACAAATTCATTTTTAATTAAAAATAAAGTAAAAATGATTATTATTCATCACCAGCCTTTGCTCTACTGTGCAATGAACTGATGGTACTTGGTTTCTCTTCTCCTTACAAAGAATCATCAATGAAGAAAATAGTGACATAAAACACAATATGGGAGGCCAAACTACACTTTTCGTCACACAGACCTTCAAGTGATGAAATATGGCCCTACAAAGCCAAAATACTCATACAGTTATTTATGCGTCCATACAGTACATAGAGGCCCTAGTCACCCCTCTCTTCTTCCATGATCCAGAAGCCTCACTCCTATTATACCAGATAGAGTCCACGGGATAAGTCACGCTCAATTGGTGCCACTTCTACTATTCTCTCTATCTGTCACACAGCCCTGGTTTTAGCACAATTCAATGTAAAAAATGTGCACACTTTGGATTGCAATTGTAAAATTACAAGTCTATGTTTTGTGTTTATGACTTTTATTCTAATGCACAGTACATTACAATTTAATAAATTGGTGTTTATGAATTGGCATACCTGCCTAGGTCTAAACCTTTGTATACACCCCGAGCAAGGTGAATGGGGGAGAGGTGATTGCTGTCATTCACATACCAACGTAATGTGGAAACCTTACTCTGAGGAGCCCTGTTCTAGTCTCTCATCTTCAGTATAAATACTACTACTTTCT
The DNA here is from genome assembly GCF_038048845.1 of Mixophyes fleayi. NCBI lineage: Eukaryota > Metazoa > Chordata > Amphibia > Anura > Limnodynastidae > Mixophyes > Mixophyes fleayi. The sequence goes on from NC_134404.1 coordinate 221,181,944, forward strand.
CAGAGCGTGACAACACCGGTATCTTTGAACCTGATATTTGACCTCTCGACCCAGTTGTCTTGTTCACTCTTGGCATCCTGCAATGACAAACTCAGCTAAACCAGGATGTTGGGGAGTGGAAACTATTTTGTAAACACAAGGGACAATAACCACATATTAGGAGAATTAGGTGGACTTTGTTAAACCTCTAGTTTAACCCCTATTCTCTCTCTTTATATACACAAAAAAAATATGCGTACAAGGCGCTCATGGGAAAACAAAGAGTGTGGATAGTGATGATCTTCTTACAAATATTCACACAGCAGATGTGGATATATGCAAAGATAAAACAAATACAAAGAACTCATATTGTGTAGTATGTAAGTAAACAATTGTCCTCCACCGCCAAAGAAGGCTGCAGAATTATAGATTAATAAGTGAATACAGATAGGCACACTCTTCAGCCAAGTGTCTTGTGTCAAACACTTTCTTTCAATTTATATGCTTACAAGATACATTATTTTCAATCTTGTACTTCACTCCAATATGAACGTTGGTGGGGATAAGACTTCACTCTCATCACAGCAGATGCATGGAAACGAAATTAAAACCTTTCTAGTATTTTACATACATACTACACCATATTAGGTCTTTGTATTTGTTCTATCTTTGCATATATCCACATCTGCTGTGTGAATATTTATAAGAAGATCATCATTATCCACACCCTGTGTTTTCCATGAGCGCCTTTGTACGTATATATTTTTTGTGTATATGAAGTTAAGTTGGGATTAGTGGTTATCCTATTTATCATTTGGGGCAACCTTTGGAGGTGCGCTATAATTATTCCAAGCCTTTCATTACCTATTCTCTCTCTTGTCAGGTTAAAGTAATTTTGTATAATATTTCTTTGCTAATGCCTCAGTATAACGCTTGTGCTATTATACAACCACAACTTTACTTAATGCATTATCATATAATAACAGGCACCATTTGTTACATGGTTGTGTAGTTTATAAAGAGACAAGTGAAAGCAGCTGTAATATAGAGCTATCCAGACTCCTAATTAGTATAAAATTAATAGACATTCAGCGCTCAATTCCCAGGCTGTCAGTATTAAAATGAGAGGAAATCAATTGATGTATGAGTAAAAGGGTTGTAAATTGTGATCTGGGGTAAATGGTGTTCTCGGTGTGATAAGTAGTATGCACCAATGTGTGGATAAATAGTAGGAGTTGTTAGGGCAACCTAACTAACTAAAGGATTGGTATATACAAGTGTACTGATATAATCAATAATGGGAAACAATGCTGCAATTGTGAAATCAAACAGCAAAAGTTACAAAGAGTCTTCTGAGAAAATCTTACAGTTACTTAAAGAATATTAGTTCAGTAGAAATCTACGTTCTTGTGTTAACTTGATGTGGATCGTATTGTCCTTCAAACTTAATGTACTAACACTTTGCAATACTTCACTATGTGACTGCTTTTCATCTTTATTAAACATTTGTTATATGATATTCCATAAACTTATTGAATGGCACAGTGTCAGTCTAGTAGTATTCCATTAAATGTGTAACTGTAACTGCATGTTGAGAGATAATTTGCATATATCTGATATCAGGATAACATATTTGAGTTTCTTCCTTTAAAGATCAAGTGATTTTTTATTGCTCTGTATTAACTTTTATGTATCTTTGATATGTATTTCCCTGTCTGACTATTACTTCTATCAAGGGAAAAAAGAAGTCATCAACTATCAGACTGAAACATATTCTGAAAAGTACCTTTCTGTGTCTGATAATGAATCAAATGGTTATATACATAAGAAGATCCCAGTACATGGGCTTTAGAGTGATTTTAGTAGAATAAAAATATTTACTATATCAGATATTCTGGAAAAGACGTCTTAACCATCAGTGAAGAGGAGTAGGCAGAAAGCCCCCCCCTGAAACTGAATCAAAGAATTTTATCTAGGCTTGATACAACTGGTGCTTCTATGTGGCTCCAGCATGAAGGATTGAAAGCTTCTACGTGTATGCATGGATAAGGGTTATGTGCGTATAATTAGATGGGTAGATCTCTGTTAGAAGCTAATTCCAAGAAACAATTCTGCCAAGACTGGCATATTGGAGGATTGATAGTTCCTGATATGTTCCTTTTTTGAGTAATATACTCATCCTATACATCCTGGATGCTTGCCGTGAAGGCATCCTGGTAGGGCAAGGGAGAGGTGTGAGACAGAACATTGAAGCCATGGAAGGAAGCCACCTTAGAGAGAACTTTCATCCCCAATTTGAATACAGCTCAGAGATTAAGTTTCAAGAAGCCCTGGATGAGGATGTTACTCTATCTAGCAGACAGAACAAAATATCTTATTTAACCAGGCAGGCACGGACTGACAAATTTCAGCCCGGGGGCAGCACAGGCGGCCGCATTGCGTGTCATGTGATGCGGCCGCCTGTGTGCCGCTGCTAATCAGGAAAAATTGCATCCACGGCCGGCCCAAACAGCACTTACACCGATGCCCCCCGGCCCAGCCCGCCCCTGTAACCAGGGAAGGGATACAATAATGAACATTGAGATATATGTGACCTCTGATTTGTAAATACAAGAGTCAATACCTATATTCTAAATCTATTTGAACTGGTAACACATGTAAGTGAGAGATTTGTTGATCATAACAGAAATTAAAAATGTTGAACATTTTTCCAGCTCTGGGAATTTGTTATGATGTAGTCAATGAAATTACTGAAGGAGCATGGGGCTGTTGTTTTTATCCAACATTATCAACTTCGGGTTCAATACAATAGTTTTTTTTTGCTATTTTTAACAAAAGTAATTTGAAATTAACCAAGGCATATCACAGTCCAGAGAAGAAATCAAAAGCCAAGCCTTTAAAAGAGAAAGTAGGCCAGTGACCAGGAATGGAAATTAACTAATGAAGGTAATGGAAAATAGTAAAGAAGTCCGGTGCATGCAGAAAAAGAAGAGATAAACAAAATAAATATACAAACAAAAACAAGTAAAAATAAAAATGAGAACAACCTGACATCTTGAAAATTGAAAAGAGATTTTAAACAGGTAATAAATTGAATATAACACACCCAATAAATGTTTACTTTGTAACACAAAAGCCCTTATTTAGAGTTGGATGTAAGTCTTACTCTCAGGTGTCAATTTACCCTTTGTTTGCTTGTGCAGTAAAACAATGTGCAATTTAGGGTTCAGCATAAAGTTGCACTTGCCTACAGCGGGAGAGGTGTGTGAGGGCTTATGTTTAGCACTTTTGCACACTCAGCGCTACTTGGCCAGCCAGAAGGCAGCCTTATGTGGTGATAGTGGCTACTGGCACCTCTATGAATGGAATGACAAACAACTGAAAAAGTACAAGTGTAATATATAAATAGGATAAACACAAGATACAATTAACACAAATAACAAAAGTTAGGGAGTTCACCACACAAAGACCCTACAAAAAAAAACTACACTAAAGGATCTATATTTACCATTTACCTTGCAGCGATGATCCACAGCAGAGCCACACATACCCAGCAGGGTAGGGACAAAGTCTGATGTATTTCCTCTTTAGTTGGAGATTTCCATGTTAAAAGTGTGGCTGCTGTGTTGTCTAGTTGCTTGTTAGGACTATGAAAGGAGGGATCCGGTAGGTATGGCTTTGTGGCTTTTTTTTTTACTCTGTTATAGCTCTTTTGCACACTGTGTAAAGCTTGGATAACACAGCTTCTAATGTTTATAGTTAGCAGTCTCTGCAGTTCTTAATGGGGTTTATTGTCTTTTGCATGCTGTCTGTAGCTTGTAATGTTTATATCTGAAACAGTATCATCATCACCATTTATTTATATAGCGCCACTAATTCCGCAGCGCTGAACAGAGAACTCATTCACATCAGTCCCTGCCCCACTGAGGCTTACAGTCTAAATTCCCTAACACACACACACACACACACATTAGGGTCAATTTGTTAGCAGCCAATTAACCTATTAGTATGTTTTTGGAGTGTGGGAGGAAACCCGAGCACCCGGAGGAAACCCATGCAAACATGGGAAGAACACAGAACACAGATAAGGCCATGACCAGGGATTGAACTCATGACCCCAGTTCTGTAAGGCAGAAATGCTAACAGTATAGTGTTTATAGCTTTAGCACATACATTAATCTGTCTAATCTGTAGTGTAGATAGCTCTTAAATACACTGTAGTTGCTAATCTGTGTTATAGCTGGATAAGTTCTACAAGTCTCAAATGTTTATGGCTCAAAATAAAGAGGGAAATAATAATAACACTAAAAAGTATATGAAAACAAATCAAATAAAAGATGATATAAAATAAAAGTTTTACTAAAGTTCTATAGGATGAGTGCCATTTTTGTTACAATTTTATAAATAGAAAACAATATACCCTAAATGAAAATAAAAATAATAAAAACAAAAATAAATATAAATAAATAAAAATAAAATCTATGATTTCTCAACTATCTGCTTCATCACAAGGTGTATCATGGGCAATGAAAGGACATCTTGAAGCACAGTAATGGGCATGTACAATTAAATGTGGCACGTCCCTGGGTATACAACCTATTCTAAGGTGGCCGCATCTTCAGGTACGCCTGTTTGCTGGCTTATCTTTTGCACCTACTGAAATTGTGGTGTAAGACACATGCTGCTGCTGCTGCTGATCATCAGCACGTAACTTTAAAATGTTTTAAAAAAAAGTACTAAGCAAAAAATAATGATGTGCCCACTCTCCCAAATTAAAACCACTAATGTGGGGTGACAAACAGCTTGGTGTCCCCCCACAAAAGCTTCAACCAGCACCAGGCTATGCCAGACAGGGGCTGATTACACCATAATAGAGACACCTGTAGTGTGTGATCCCCTGTCATAGGGACACCAACCCCAGCCTGTCCAGCATGGGACTGAATTCCGTAGGGAACTGGTCATGCAAAAAAATAATGTGACTACCATAGGGAAATCCAGTCCTGTGCTGATAGCACTGGGGCTCATTCCAATCCCATTGGATGTTTGGGGACGGTTAATAAGTGAAAGTTAACACCCTGTCTTCTCATTGTATACAGACCCACCAACACAGAACCCCATCCTGCACCACAGAACCCCTAAGCACCACAGAATATTAGGACCCAGAACCTCTGTCTTCTAACATTGGCAGCACTCCCACGACGACACAACAACAAGCGCAGTTGTCCTAAAATCTCTTCCATTTACCAACTACGGGTGCATTGTCATCAAAAAAGATAAGTGCCTCATGTGAAAATGCATGTAAACACTGTGCATCTGCTGCATTATGCCTGTGGTTGATATGTATTGGACATGGTCACATGCGGTTATGAATGCTTCCGGAATGCAAGCGTTAATGAGCCTTTACCATTCATTTCACTTTGATTTCTAGCGCACTACATGCAGAAATCCCATTGAAATGCAATTTAAAGAATGGGAGAATATTGACGTTAAATAAATAAAAATAAGGCAACACCCCACCAAAAAAAATAATTCCGCTATCAATCTAAAACAGAGGGACAGCAAGCACGAGGTCCATCTGCTAGACATCTTTGGCTGGTTCATGCTATTAACAAGTAGACCCGTAATATGATGTTCCCTGTTGTAGCAGGAACCAAACCAGACTGGTCCATGGAGGACTTGACCACAATTGGGGTACAAAAAAACACTGTTGTCCACATTTCAAAAGACTACCAGCCTGTGCCAAAAAATGGAAATCACAGAAAAAAGACCCTCATTCACCAATTTAATTTAATTTTATTTCTTTAATGGTATTCAAGGGTGGCTTCTTGTAATCTAAAGGGAATTCTTGATATTTGTTAATCCAATGGGAAGTGTTCTTCCTATAGTCCACTAGAAATGTTTTTCTTTTTAATCCAATTGGAATTTTTCTTAATTTTCAGTCCACAAGTAATGTTCTTTATTTGGGAATTCTTCTAATTCATGGAAAATGTTCCTAATTTGTAATCCAATGTAATCCGATAATAAATGTTCTTTATCTGTAAACCACTGGAATTCTTCTTGTAAGAAGTACAGTACCCTGTTAATCACTACTAGTCATGTACATAATGAAATCCCACAGAATGAATGGACTTTTCCAAGTACTACATAGTGCACATTGTACCCCTAAATTACAGGTTACATAAGAACTTTAAAACATTGGGGTAAATGTATCAAGCTGAGAGTTTTCTGGCGGGTTTCAAAAGTGGAGATGTTGCCTATAGCAACCAATCAGATTCTAGCTGTCATTTTGTAGAATGTACTAAATAAATGATAGCTAGAAACTGATTGGTTTTTAAAACCCGCCGAAAAACTCTCAGCTTGATACATTTGCCCCATTATCTTTATTGGCAGGAAAAAATGATATTGGCACAGTTTGTAAATATGTTTCAGTAATTTGTTGCTAAGATCAGGGGAAAATATAAGTGAAGGTCAAAATCAGTACACTTTGCCCGTAATATAAATGTTATTATTTTCCACAGAAGTAGATAACTAGTAAAACACGATTGTCTATATTAATATAGTGACATTTCATTTGACTCGGTGATATTAAAAAAGTAAGGATTTTCCTCACAAGCTTTGAGCGGTGGTTCTGCTGTAATTTGAGTGCTGAGAAAGTTCTATGAGCTGTAGTATAAGTGATGAATAGTCAGCTGACTTCGTAAAGCTCTGAACAGACAGCCAAGGGGGAAGTACACAGTGTACTTTTTTTCTTTCATTTTTACCACTGGAAACCAAACCCACTTTGTGTCACAAGGTCAGAAAAACCACACACTCATTCATTCTAGCATGATCAAAATATTGCAAGGCCCACATTACGTCTTTCTGAATATAACTTTAGGAAACTACAAAATTAACCCAGGCGTTTAATGACATTAAGTTTGACTAAGATACATTTCAGGTTCATTGAGTTTAGTGTTTGGGGGATTTTTTTGACAATAAATTAAACATTTATGTTTGTCAAATGGAAATTCACAATTTGTCAATACTTTCTATGAACAAAATGACAATTGAAATACCAGTGACTGAAAATGACAGTGTTATTATTAACACTGAGAAGCCTAATTTTATTTTTATCTTGTTTGATAAACTGTTGAAAATATGTTCTTCCTGCAAAAATGTAGAAACACAAAAAAACACTAAATACTATAAATAACATTATTGTGTGATCTGAGCTCCTACCTCACCATGGAATGCTGAAAATCAACAGGCGGTGGTGCCAGATTTGTATATATTGCCACTCCTTCAAATGACCTTCTCTCCCCTTTCTAGATTAATACACATTATTCACAATAATTTCTCAAATAATTTCCATTTTCTTCAATTTTATTAGTAGATATATTTTTGTCTTATATAACTTTTATCCAGTATTGTAGAATTTTGAATAGTTAATATAGAATCTATACAACACAAGAACAAGGACTCGATTTTATTTCTATTTTAATCATTTTACATTTCAACATACATTAAAATAAAGTACCATTGAATAGTAAACAAATGTACCACATCTCAGTTGTTTTGTTTTTTTTAAATCATACTACTATATATATATATGATACCCAGAAACTGTTGTCACTAGGACCCAGTGAAACAGGACTGGCTCACAGCATGATACTAGAGACTTTAAGACCCAGCAAAGTCCAGTCTTTGAGGGCTGCTGGAAGGTTTTGTGTGATGTGTGACAGGGAAATTATGAGACTGTTGAGACAGTGCACCAAGGAAGCAGAGTAACAGAGAGAGAGGGCTGAGGAGCCTTGTTAAAAGAGAAAATAGAGGAAACAGATAAAAAAAAGACAGACAATGAACTGGAGTGACAGCAGCAGTGACCAGGAAAACTGAGCGACAGAGGAGCAGCAGTGAACAAAGGTGGTGAGACACAGTGAAAAAAGTGATCTAAGACAGACATTAAAAAGTGTGAGAAAGATAGCATTATAAAGAGATACTGATAAAGAGATAGAAAGAGATAACAAGAGCAGGGTCAGGCTGAGCTGGGGGGCAGGGGGGGGTGGTCCCATTGTGGGCTACCTTGGGCTGGGTCACTGGGCCACCTGCATTTCTTATTCCTTTAAAATGTTCCTAATAGGCTGCTGGATCGAGTCTTGTCCCCCGGGCTAAAATTTGTGAGCCCTCCCCTGCAGAAGAGGATGAGACAGTGAGATATATTTACCTGTTTGCAAGTGACAAATACTCTGACAGGAAAACAACAAATAGTTTCACATATTTATCAGAATATCAGTATTATTTATTCCTCCCAATTTATAAGAAGAAATGTACTGAACATTTGGCTGAAAGTTTTGTTTAATCACCAGATAAGAGTAATGTGTGTCCAGTGACAGAGACTCTTACCTCACAGTCACACAACCTTATAACTGTAAGTAACTGTCACCTCAGAGACATTCTCCATCTTGTGTTTGGCTACGTTCATTACCACAAAGACTACTAATTGTTCATAGAGAAAGGAAAATAGTAATTGTTCTATCTGATGTGCTGTATGTAGAAATGTAAAAATGTATTTAAATCCGCTGTGCTATTTCCATAACTGTTGCCAAAACACTCAAAGGCAGTGAATATTGATTTAGATTAAGAGTAAAATGCTTGTGAGTAGCATTGCTTATAACTAGAATCGTAATTATATGGTATTTTTTGCTGATCATTATTTGGTCCCAAAAAATAAGTTTAGTAATACATTGTTCCTGAATAATAAATTTGTCGTTACTTAATTTTTTTACGGTGTCTTACTTGAATTAGGGACTCAAGGGTTCTCTATCATACTGCCGTATCGGGATTCAAAGAAGATCATCCGGAGACCAGGTACGATCCACACTACACTCTAATAACACCTACCAATAGGAGTGTTACATTTTGGCATCCACGAACAGGATCGAATTCAATACAGAAATTAGAGCAGGTGATTTCTCTCCCAGCAATATGTCGCAAGAGGATGAATGAACCGTTACTGCACAAATGGGTCAAGGAGATGGACCCAGTCAAGGAACTATTTTGACGGCTTCTGTTTCCCCAACCGCTATGCCCATACTCCAGGCACAAGTGGGTTCAGCGAATTCAATGCAAAGCTTCAATCCATGTTTCGCTTATACCCTTTAAGCAATCCGCGGAAGGTGGAGGTGTTGATCGGACAATTAAAAGGTCCAGCTCTATGGGAAGTCAATTCATGGCCGGAACTACACCGGAGAACGGTGGAAGACATATTAGCGATATTATCCACTATATTTCATTCCAGAACCATATCCAATCTTAAAAGACAGTTCTATGCGAGGACGCAACTGCCAAAAGATTTATTAAGGGAGTCTGCAGGAATTACTTAAAGCAATTCAGGATCACAGTCCTAATGAGATTCGACAAGAAGATGAGACAATGAGTAGCCAATTAATTGAAGGAGCTTTTGGGGAGACATTACGCACTCAACTGCATGTGCTAAAATTCCAGGATCCAAATAGCCCTTTCCGCAAATTCAAAGAGAGCGCTATCAAAATTCTGGGGCTAAATCAAGGGGCGGAAGATGACTTCTTGTCGCCAGAAGAACATTTCAAGGCCAAAGGTCCCTACAAAGGCAACCACACATACCTTAGCTATTAAGGAATTGATTAGGCAGCAGGTCCAGACGTCCGCTTGTCCTGATTCAATGGGTCCGTTAAAAAGTCAGATTGAAGAGCTCATGCGGGTCTATCGGAAGTGTGTCAGGAATTGAATGACCTTAAAAAGGAGCAGATTTCATCTAGATGTAAGGAATGGCATGCTGATAGCAGCCCACAGAACAACACAAGATGGGATATTCCTCAGAACTCAGGAAGGAGTTCAGATCAATTTAACTCTCAAGGTAGGCCCATATGTCGGCGGTGCAAGCAGAGTGGGCATATAGAAAAGAGTTGCCAACCAAGGGAGCATTTAAATGATGAGACCCCGAGGAGGAGGACCGATCCTCGGGAGGAACAACGGCAATAGGTCCATCTGCACAGGACGAGTGGCCTTGTTACGTTGGAGAATTCCCCCACCTGAAGGTCTGGATAAACGGAATTGAACTATCTGCATTGTTGGACACGGGCTCCCAGGTGACGACGATACACCTGTCTGTGTTTCTGCTTTTCTACCATTTTGGAGGAACAAGAAATTATGTCTACACCTATCACTTAGCCACAATTACTGACTAGCAATGGTCAACAGATTAAACATTGTGGCTACTGGAAGGCCGACATGCAGATAGGGAAGAGCACTTTACTCCAGCAAGAACTTGTTATCACCAATGATCAGGAAAAAAGTGTGCCTCCTGTAATCATTGGAATGAACGTCCTTCAAAATTGTCCAAAAGCATTAATAGAAGCCTAAAGAGTAAATCCAAGACAGTGGTGTTGCCAGCAAAGTGAGCCTTTCAACATATTGTTCGACTCCTACAGGGTTATCAAAAGTTTGCTGGTTCCCATGTAACTGTTTTGGGCACTGTCAAATTGTTTAATGTACATAAAGGTTATGGATTTATAAACAGGAATGACACTAAGGAAGACGTGTTTGTACATCAGACCGCCATTAAAAAGAACAACCCACGAAAGTACCTTTGCAGTATGGGAGATGAAGAGACTGTAGAGTTTGATGTGACAAAAGGGAGGAAGGGTACAGAGGTAACTAATGTAACCGGCCGTGGTGGTGCTCCAGTCCAAGGCAGCAAATATGCAACGGATTGCAGTCGCTATAGGCACTATCCATGCCGCAGTAATCTTCCATGAAACTGTCAGTAAAACTACCAAAACATTGAAAAGCCAAAAGAAATGGAAAGTGTGCCAGAGAGAGCAGTCGGCCAAGGTGCCAGAGAACAAGGTAGACCAGTGCGAAAGAATATGTATAGAAATTACAGAAAATAACAGCTCATTCAGTTGCTACGGAACCCAGCAGTGATGAGGGAGCCACTCTTCTCCTGCCTTATGGGGGAAGAGGAATGGAGAGATATGGTGCTATGCCATACTGGGGCCACTGCGCGACCTTACCTGCTGAATGGAGGTGGCTTCCCTGTGGCTTGGGAGAAGCGGCAACATGGTAGTAAAACAAATAACATTTGCAGGCCTCCAAATTTAGCCAAGTGTCCATCATACTAGAGTATTGCCAATACTAAAAGTATAAGTTATTGAGCCAAAGTATGAGTAGGAAGTAGGAAGTAGGAGCCCTTACGAAGCTATTAGGTGCAGTTCCTCAGGCATTAGTTCAGAAATGGGACTTAGTATCTAAATGATGTACCAATCATTTTCCCGTTTCTTTCATTAAGTCTTTCTTCTATCCATTTTATGGCCACCATATACTTGTATTACTTGGAAATGTTTAAATATAGCTCAGGCGGATTTAAGGGTTTTATTTCCTCTCAGTTCATTAGATATTCAGATGTTCATTCAGTAGATATTTATTTATTTATTAATGTCACATTTTCTCCATGTGTTTGGAGTATGCATAAAGATAATTGTGCCGCAATGTCTTGTTGTGTTAAGTTTTGCGTTAATTTTGGCTATTGTTTTTTTTTTTAATTAAACATTTTTATTGTACAGCAAACATTAAATTACTTGTACATGTACATCCAGCAACATGACAATAAACTGTACATTGAAGTTTTCATATTATAAAAAGAAGAAAAGGAAGAAATCCTTGTAAGAGCAGAAAAGAAGGAGAGAAGAAGAAGAAGGTAATAGAGATGGAAAAGAAGAAGAGCAAAAGATAGAAAGTGTATTAGAATTAAAGAAGACAGCGCAGACAGCACCCTAATATTTCTAAATAACTAACCAAATTGAATGCGGTGCCAATCATTTAAACAATGTTCAGGAAGGGGAAGGGGGTGGGAGGGAGAGAAAGGAACTAGATGTCCTTCTTAGGTCCAGTATCTTAGCTTCCAAATACTCTTCAAAATTGGTGTCTGTGACTAGACTATAAAGCTATTTATCGATACTAAATGCTTGTAGAAGCATCTACAACCTTCTTAACATAGACCATTTGGTGCCTATAAGCATTTGCACTTGATTATCCAATGTTTCTATATACGTGCCCCATGTGGCATAAAAATTTTTTAACCTCTTTTTCCAGGTCTGAGAAAGTAGAGTGTCTATCGAAGTATAAAGTTTCCAACAATTCCACCTTTAGTTTTATGACAGATGGAGACGCATGCACTGTCCACTTGCCCAAAATAGCTTTCTTAGCCAAAGTGGCAATAATTGTTAATACAGGTATAATCTGGGGATCTGGTATATATATTCTCTCCAGATATCAAAGGAAGCAAATAGTAATGCCTCATGATGTGGGCATAATTGTAGATGTAATGTGAAATTTAAGAATGTGACCACCCTGTTCCAAAATTTCACTATTTTTGGGCAGGTCCAAATATTGTGAATTAACGTAGCATTCTCTTTCCTACATTTTGCCCACAGGCCTGATTCAGAATCCACTACATGAAGTCTTGGGCATTTGGGATATGTAAGCTCTGTTGAGCCATTTAATTTGTACTTCTTGTAGTCTTGCTGAATGCAGTGCCTTCATTATCTTTTCTGTATGGACTAGTATTTCTTCTGGAGGGCGGAGATCTGATATATCCCGTTCCCAGGACCCCCAAGTCCCAGAACACACAGACGATATATGTGTATCAATCAGGTCTGTGTATAAAAATTTGATTTTAAATTTCTGTATACAAAAGAATTCCAATAAAGATTGAAGACTGTGGTATCATCGCTATTCCGGCATATAGTTCGTTGTTTGCTTGCGACATAGTGGCGCAACTGCAAGTATAAATAGAAATGAGACTGTGAGAGTGCATGCATCTCCTGTAATTGCTGGAATGTATAAATCACACCCCCAGAATCAAAAACATATTTCACGGTTAAGATACCGCTCTCCCTCCAAACCTTATAGCTCTTATTTGTAAGTGACGGAGTAAATTCTAGGTTGCCCCAGATTGGTAAGTACTTAGTATATTTCGAGTTGTTTGTTCAGCTTCTTATTTATTACTCTCCATGTGGCATATGTGTCTTTAAATAAGATATTATGTGTATGAAGAAGTGCAGCCAGTGCATATTGGGTAGAATATTGCTCCGCCAAGTTCTGTTGGTAAAATGCTCGAGGTGTAACAACCAATCTGATATGTATCTAAACATTGCTACCTTGTTGAAAACCTGTATATCAGGAAAGCCCAATCCCCTATTTAGTTTCGGTAGAATAAGTCTTCATCTCGCAATTCTAGTTTTTTTCTGCTGCCATACAAATTGACCAAAAAGAACAGTACATTTCAATACATCTGTTTTACTTAGTGCTATAGGGAACATTTGTATAGGGTTTGTGAGTTTAGGGAAAATTATACTCTTAATTCTTGCTATCCTTCCCAACAGAGACACACATACATTTTTACAGTTGTTTAGTTATGCTTGGATCTTTTTAATGAGAGGGGTAAAATTGTGGTGATACAATTGTTGCGGGAATGAAGTTATGTGAATATCTAAATATTTGAGCGTCGGTTTGGCCACTTTAAAGGAGCCAATATACTGTGAGCATTGTTTTGTCGTCTGGGGGTTACCTAAGTGCAATATTTCTGATTTTTGGAGATTAATTTTATAACCTGCAAATGAACTAAATTGGTCTATAACCCCAAGGACCACTGGAATAGAAGTTTCTGGGTTTGATATGAAGAACAGCACATCTGTGAACAGTAAGAGTTTTACCTCCGCTTTCCGTACCATGCTTCCCGGGAACAAACAATTATGTCTGAGCGCAACCGCCAATTTACCATATCCAGAGCTTTCTCAGCATCTAATGAGAACAAAAGTGTAGGATCACCTCCTTCCTTCTAACATGTTGACTGAAGCACTGTAATAACTTTTCTAATATTGGATACCGAGTTCCTCCCCCATATAAAACCAATTTGGTCTGGATGTATAATAGTGGGTAATATTCTTTTTAAACATTCTGCAAGTATTTTTATAAAAATGTTGTAGTTGGTATTTAAAAAAGTGAGATTGGCCTGTGAGAACTTGGCAGCTCAGCATCCCTACCAGCCTTAGGCAACACTTTCAGTCTTGCCGTATTGAAGTGAGAAGGGAGAGCTTTATTGGTAATTATTGTGTTGTAATAGTTTGTAGGGTTTTAGATGTCCGGGGAAGCAGTATTTTGTAAAAGTCTCTACATAAACCATCTGGGCCTGGTGATTTATTAGATTTCAGATGTTTAATTGTTGTAATTATTTCTTCCTCTGAGACCAGGGCTACCAGGCCAGATATTTGTGAATCTGATAGCTGGGGCAAGCTAACCTGAGACCAAAATCTGTTTTTATTGTCTAAATTGGGGCGTTCTTTTGCATACAGAGTTTCATAGAAATGTTGAAGTATGTTTAGTTTGCCCTCCCCTGAATAATGTAGGTCACCAGAAGCGTCCCTAAAAGATGTGATCAGTGTAGGAGATCGTGAATCCTGCAGCAATTTGGAAAGCGGCCTACTCATTTTATTCCCATATTTATACATTTGAAATCTGCCTTTTTTAATATACTTTTTTCCTAACTGTGTTACTACATTATCAAAATGTGTCTGCTTCTCCTTATAACAAGCTTTATTTATTGGATTCGGAGCTTGTCTCCATTTCTTGAAAGCAACCTTTAGTTCTTTCTGGGATTTTAAGTATGCCTCAGATTGATCCATCCTTATTTTTTTGGTATAAGAGATAATATCACCTCTCAATACTTTGCTGTTTGCCAGAATACAATCGGATCCGAGGCATGCTCTTCATTGTTTTGAGCAAACATAGCCCATGCTGCATCTAGCTTGTTTTTACATTGTTGTGAGGAAGCCAATCCCGTGGGAAAGCGCCACTGCCTATGACTACCCAGGTTTGGATTAGTCTCTAGTTCAAACCAGATAGGTGCGTGATCTGATAAGCTGATGGGTTAAATTTATACGTCTGAAATATAGTTAATCAAGGAAATTGATACTAAAAATTAATCTATTCTGGAAAAGGTGTTATAAATTGGTGAGTGGTAGGTATATTTCAAGTCTGTGGGATGGCGTATTCGCCATATATCTGTAAATTGTAGCTGTTGACCTATATAATTAATCCCAATCTAATATTTTCGTATTGAACCCTTGTGCGTTATTTTTCTATGAAAGATGTCCGTGGAGACAATGTTGAAATCTTCACGTATCTACATGTGTGTACAGTTTGCTAACCATCTTAAGGAAGAAAGACTTGTGATAAGCTGTTGGCGCATACATATTATACAGAATATATTTAATACCTGCTATGGAAACCTCTAGAAGAACAAAACGTCCCTCCATATCTATTTGTTTATTAAGAATAGATATGGGTAGGCTCTTACGGACCAAAATCGCTACACCCCTGGATTTAGTGGAGTGAGAAGAATATGCAATAACTTGCTGCTTAGCCATACTCAATTTCTCATGTTCTGAATCTGTAAGGTTTGTTTCTTGCAGAAAGGGAATATCAGAATTCAATTTATTAAGATAGGCCAGAATCTTCCTTCTCTTAATTGGGGAATTAATACCATGTACTTTCCAAGAGCAAATCTTTAGGGTACCCATCATATTATAGTGAATATATGATGACCCAGTGTATAGTTAAGAACTCAGGGTTACCCCCTTTTACCCAAACACAGAAGTAACGCCCCCCACTAATCCCTCCAAAGCCATTCAAAACCTTTACATCAAATTGTATCATTGACCACCATATAAAATAGAGAAACGCAACATAACAGTTTTGGGATGCTGTGAGAAAAAATAAATAGAAAAAAAAAAAGAAGTGAGAAAAGGAAATCAGAAAAAGAAAAGAAATCTGAAAGGTGAATGAGGGGGTTCTTACCGCCGAACCATGTCCCTCTAAACAGGAAAAACAATATTACTCTCTTCATATCTAACTCGGAAAAGTGACAGGTCTCTAACAGACCACAACTTGTAACATTATATACTAAAGTATTGTAGTATGAACAGTAAATCTACATATAACAGTGCAAATTAAAAGAAAATAACATAAACAGTAATACAAAGCATTAATATGTGCATCAAAAGGACTCAAGTGTACATTAAATAAGTGTAATTTAGCATGTATGCTGACCTCTGGCTCTAGAGAGTTCCGTTGAGTAGCCTTGGAATAGGAGTAGTTGCTTGTCCTGCCACAAGATCCTTTCAACCTGCTTTGCTGCCGACTAAACTTTACTTTATGGATGTAGTTTAAACATTTGAAGATGACTATGCGAGGCCTGTTTTCCATATTATCTCTGGTAGGGCCCAGACGATGTGCCCGCTCTATTTCCAGACTGTAGGTCCTTCGAGACACTGATCAGCTCCGACAAGTCAGTCGTGAGGAATTGAATCAAAGCTTGACCTTTAATTGCCTCTGGGAGGCCAACCATGCGCAGGTTGTTGCGTCTTGACCTATTTTCAAGATCATCGAATTTATTAAGCATTTGTTTCTGAGCTTTGCGTAGTACAGTTACTTCCTGTTTCAAAGACAAGACATCTTCCATAGAGCGCTGTTGTTTAGCAATGGCAGAAGAATTCATATATTTGTCCATTATCAATACTGTTTTGTAAAATTCTGTTATACAATTAAATGTATTTGTGGCTGTGTGATCGAGACCATCCCTTTAAGCTTCAAATATCTTACATTTTCAGAGAGTTAAGGTCAGAGGATATCTTGGACTGAGGGTAGGAAGCGTATAAGATACAAGGATTTTATAGCTGGGAAATCTACTGAGACTGTGTTGAGGGACGATGTAGGCCAAAATGGCATAGAGAAATCAGATTAACCCTTCAACAGCGTGGATGGAATTGAGATTGAGAAAATAACTTCAGCAACAAAGTTACTCTATAAAGTCTATTTTTGCAGAAATTGCTCCCCAGGAAGAATTGGGATATTGTGTCAGAGCGGTGAGCTCCAATGTTACTGCGAATAGTGTGTAGGCAAAGGTATATGGGGCTTTTTTCTTTTTTTCCTGCTATTTCTGTGTATATATATATATATATATATATATATATATATATATATATATATATAATTGCAGTGCACCGCTGATTATTCACTTTCACCTCCCTTGTAAAGGGCCACCAGACTCTAACCCTCCAAGCTTCGCTACAGCTGCAGCTGGTAAGTTTTGTAACTGGCTGCGATTAGCCGTGTCTACGTGCAAATCCCGTCGTGGCCAACAACAGACCTAGAGATTTTTCCAGTTTGTCTCCCGCCGATCAGAGGTCCTTAGCAGAGCTGTGTCTGCTGCTACTATAAGTATTTGGTGCAGGGACGTTGCGGGTCCTTCTACTCTGCATTTGTAGGAAAGAGACGATTTTGCGCCCAAATTGTACCCGCTGTCCAGCATGACAGAGTCACTGCCGATTTTAATGAAACATGCTCAGTCTCAAGAGCAGGGGGGCAGCAGTCCAGACGTGTGCAGTAATGGTGTTGTCTGCAGGTATAGAGCTTTCCCAATGCCAAAATCAACTTGTGAGTGCAGGAGCTCTCAGTACATGCGCTCGGTCATGCAGCTAGGCCACGCCCCTTAACTATTGTTTTTAATGACTAAATATTTTTTGACTAAATATTATTTCATAGTATTAAATATTGATTGTATAGCACTATATGTGTTTTATATTTATCTTATCATACTTGGCTACTCTCCCGGAATTCCCGGGAAGCTCCTGAATTTCGGGGAGTCCTCCCGGACACACGGAAGAGTAGGCAAACCTCCCGGATTTGCCGAAATTCACGGCATTGAATGGCAGGGGCGTGGCTTAATCACATCATTAAGCCCCACCCCTTCTTTTCAATGCCGTCAATTTCTGCATTTTATGGTGGGGACGGGGCTATGGGGATGCGATGCTGTCACCACGCCACCTCCTACACCCTGTTACATGACTTCTCCCTCGGGATCTCCCGGTTGAGAAGTTTTGAAAGTTGCCATGTATGTTTATCTTATGAGCAGTTGGAGTGCACCTTTAACAGTCCTTCCCTAGGGTCTCTTTACATATCAGATGAGTTTGTCTTATCTTCTATTTCATTTTGTCTTCATCATCACATCATCATCACCATTTATTTATATAGCGCCACTGATTCGACAGCGCTGTACAGAAAACTCATTCACATCAGTCCCTGCCCCATTGGAGCTTACAGTCTAAGTTCCCTAACACACACACACACAGACAGAGAGAGACACTAGGGTCAATTTTTGATAGCAGCCAATTAACCTACCAGTATGTTTTTGGAGTGTGGGAGGAAACCGGAGCACCCGGAGGAAACCCACGCAAACACGGAGAGAACATACAAACTCCACACAGATAAGGCCATGGTTGGGAATTGAACTCATGACCCCAGCGCTGTGAGGCAGAAGTGCTAACCACTTAGCCACCGTGCTGCCCCCTTGCGATTTGGTACTTTGTTAGCAGCTTCCTCGTAATACTCATTTAGAGGCTGTGATCTGTGTTCCTACTACAGTAAAGTCCAAGTTGCCTTCTGGGGTGCTCTGGTAAATAAAGGCCCCAGGGGGCCTTTAGGCCCCAAAAGGAGCCTGTGGCACTTACCAGTGGCAAAGAGAGGCCACTTTCTCATGCAGATCCTTACAAGTTTCATTTTCACAGGAACTTCAAATATGTAACAGTGTCAAAAGATTTACTATGCCTTTTAAGGACTGCTGTCATCTTCCTCATGGGGAAAGAAACAAAACATTAGTTGTTCTTGAAATGCATAGGGATCTTTGGACACTATTTCCTGAGGGATTGATGCAAAACACACATTGGGTGGTTGATAAGGAAACCCCAAGTGTAATTACTTTGTTGTAATTAAGGACTTACCATTTCTATTTAATAAGTTACTAATACACTAGCTATACTTATTTTTTACCCATGCAGAAATTGTAGAACCTACTTTTAAGACTTTCTATAGACTTATCAGTTAATTGGAGATATAGTAACATTAGCATTATATCCAATAAGTGCCCACACTGGTTTTGTTATAGGGTAATCTTATGAAGTAAGGAATATTAAAGTTTGTTGGGAAATATAAAATTATTAGTGGTATCATAATTTGTTATTGCTAAGGCCTGAAATCAAGATAAATCATGAGGGGCCAACCTGGAGCAAGAGCCGTGGTATGGTATGGATGTGCTGGTTCAGCCCCGGAGGAGCAGCACTGTGGCTTAGTGATTAGCACTTCTGCCTCACAGCACTGAGTTTGATTCCCGACCATGGCCTTATCTGTGTTTAGTTTGTATGTTCTCCCCGTGTTTGTGTGGGTTTCCTCCGGGTGCTCCGGTTTCCTCCCACACTCCAAAAACATACTGGTAAGTTAATTGCCTGCTATTAAATTGCCCCTAGTCTCTCTTGGTCTGTGTATGTGTGTGTATGTTAGGGGATTTAGATTGTAAGCTCCAATGGGGCAGGGACTGATGTGAATGAGTTTTCTGTACAGCTATGCGGAATTAGGGGCTTTATTTAAAAAAATAGATGATGATGATTTTAGAGTCTCTTGGTGAGCTTGAGAAATCCACGGACTGAAGTCCTAAGACTGGTTCAGCCTTTGGCATGGCAGGAGAACACTGTACTGGATAAGCAAGGTGGGTGAAGCCAGGGCCGGATTTACTACTAGGCAACCTAGGCACCTGCCTAGGGCCTAGCGGGTCTCGGGGGGTCCAGCAGGGGACACAGGAGCGGGTTCCAGGATGCCTGGGAGCGGTTGTGCCATTAACGTGCAGATACTAGGGTGCGCTTATGGATAGACAAGGCTGATTACAGTGTTCTCCCGCCACCATAATAACAATCGATTATTTAAATAAAGAAAATTTATTTGCCAACAAGTCAGTGTGATGTCTTTTATTATATCAGATAAGGGTTAAGGTTAAGACCAAAAAGGTCTATAGTTATGTTATCAACCGTTAAGCATTGTATGTAAACTCTACATTAACTTTTAGAATAAACACTCCTTCCGTTTGGCAGCACACCCATCTATCCATAGGTGTTTTCAATCAGAACAGCATAGTCTGGTTCATACCAATATTGTTTGCAGTTTATAGGCACTAAATAAGTTAAGTCCCATTATAAATTGTTAGTGTAGGTACCTATTTGAATGAGATAACCTTGGCATGGTAGATGGGCATCTACGGTTTGATAAAAATGTGCACAAAGAACCTCAGATGTGTTTAGATGTTGTATTGTAAAGTTTATTTACTGCAGATATGTTTAACATATATCTGTCTTTAATTATTATGTATAAATATGTTTTTAGTGCTTAATGTGTGCACCTGCATCTGCCTTTTTGGATTGTATATTGTACTTTCAGTCACAGCACCTTTTAATATATCTGGATACTAGGGTGTGCAGATCAACCTCATCCCTTAGATTTTTAGTGGGACAGTCCACAAACAGATCTGTGTGAAGTTAGTAGGTTCTCCCAATTTCTTCTGTCAAAGTGGGCCCACAGTATGTCATACTTGCCAACTCTCCCGGAATGTCCGGGAGACTCCCGCATTTTGCGAGAGACTCCCGGGTGAGTGTGGCAATCTCCCGAATTCTGCCCACTTCACTAGGAAGTGCCCCACTTCCTAGTGAAGTGGGCAGAATTAGCTCCCAAACGCCGCGATTCCCGCGCATTTTGTAGCCCCGCCCCCATCACACCCACCTCCCATGACAGGCTCCTGGAAACCAACTATTCAAAGTTGGTAAGTATGCAGTATGTGTGTATATGTATGCTGGATGTAGCATGCTACAAAGTATGGCTTGATTATACAGTGAGTAAGGTTTTAATATGGCTTTACTAGAGTAGTTAGTTATGTACATGTACTTTACTGTACAATAATTTCACATTTACCAGCATTCCATAGCAAAAAAAGACAATACTTGCATGGTAAAGCAACAAATTATATGTTTAGTGAGCCATGCATCCAACAATGTACAGTCCTGAGAGATAGTGATCACTTGGCATGCCTGGTATGGATAATAAATATATACAAATTAGAAAACACTTATACTATGCATGCAATCCCATTATCCAACATATATAGCTTCACACCTAGAATGACAGCTCCATGCCACCACAACCCAATATAATATTCCAAGCAAGGAAAGTAAAGCAATAAAATTAGTAACTTTGAACCTTGGCAAAACCACGTTACAATGCAAGGGGAGAAAATGAGTTTATTATTTTGCACATAAGGAAAATACTATCTGTTTTTTTAATGTAGGACGCAAATACATTATAGCTTTATTTTTGCGCTGACATTAAAAGTTGATCTAGGACATACTCTACTCCAATTATAAATCTGTCCTCACATTTTAAATTTACCCTCCCCTCCATTACAACATGGTTTTGCCAAGGTTCAAAGTTAATCATTTTTTTGCTTTACTTTCCTTAATGAATCAGGCCCAATATGCACAACATGAATATGGAAATATGGTAAGCAAGAACAGTTCAAGCAAAATAACCTCAATATGACAATCAAGACGCCCTGTGCTATGCCAAGCAAAATGCCTTGGATGTGGCCAACAAGATGTCCTGCTGTCATTTCAGCTACAAATGCATTGCCTATTTCTACTGTTCTGCATTTCTCTGTGCTTACACAGGTAAACTATTCCATGACGGGCCTCCCCTTTCAATAAAATACACATATACATATATCTCCTAACATACTGCGTGGTGTTGGATACCAGACCTCTTTTTGTTACAGGTGGTAATTTTGTGTGTGCAAAGCTTTTTGCTCAGATAGCACCTTGAAATGCACTTCTCTGCTGGAGTGCTACATGGGTGTGCAGAATGGGTCATATAAAAAGTTACAGATGAGACCCTATCTTTGCCAACTTTCAGCTTGAACAAAATTAATTTTCTGTTTTGCAATGGTTGTATCTGTGTGCATTCCACATAGCAAAGAGCTCCCCTGAAAATACACCATATGCACCACTTTATCTTGCTACAAAGCGAGGGGCAGTGGTGCACCTACTTTGTACTCCACTGAAAACGCATTTGCTACGTTTAACTCCTTTCCAAATATCGTTAGCTTGCTCCACAAACTTATGCACCCCTCTGAAAATCGGGATTCACTTTCATAAATCGAGACACGTGGCGGGTCTAACGCTGCATTTGTGTTGTGGTGTTGCTTTTTTGATTGGCCATCATAGTGGTTTTTTTTCCATTGATTTAATTTTAAGTGGAATAATGCCAGCCATACAAGGTACGATCCTGTTGCTTTGCACCCTGTCTCCAAGTTCATATTGCCCACATGTACATGCAGCCAAATTGGATATTTGCCATTCAGCACTTGGGACAAGCATCTAGATCACTTTTAGTGTCATTGGGTCCTGTTAGTGTTTTTAGAAGATGACCCCGCACACAGGGCAAAAGTATTCATCTGTCGTCTTCCAACAACATCTGCCAACATTGATTTTGATTGGATTATTATTGGGCACGAGGACTGTTTTGAGACCACACACTGCAATATAAAATACCTTATCCAATATTGCTAAAGGTATCCCAGTGTGTGTAGCCAGAATTCACCTTTAAAGGCTATTTCTTTACATGTATCTATTTTACAGTGAATTCCATGAAATATCAGTCGGCAAACAGTAGAGGGCAGTACAAACCAGCCTTAAAACAATTGCTGACTGCTGAATAGCAATGCACTATGCAGCTACTCTAATTGACTTATGTATTATTAATAAAAGAATTTGAGCTCTGAGGAAATGAGAGACTTTGCATTAAAAAGAGACGTTATATTATTCTTTGGTAATAGAAATTTCTTATAAACAATAAGTAGTGCCTTTATCTATTAACTTATTAACTGTACAGTCAATATGTGTTGCATAGTTTGGAAACATTGATTTTATGAGGTGTAAGGTAGAAAGGCGAAAGACAGTAGCAAGCTATGAATTAGAGATGAGTGAGTCTAATGAGCATAATTTTGCTAAATTATTCACCCTTCTCTTTATAAATTTGGGGTTTTGGATGAATATTCATCTGAAATTTGTTGCTTAGAAAGTCTTCTAATCAAGAAACGAGACAACACTGGCTGCTTAGAAACTGTCCAAATACGGAGGTGCATAGAAATCTAAGCACAAATGCTCTAATTTACACAAGTACACAATTTTATTCCGATTTCTCATGTACAACCAACCACACAGATGCATTGCACAAATTTTTGCAGGTTAGTAGTCCCCCATTGGAATGTGGATGCCGTCAAAAGTAAATATGCCAATTTAAAGTCCTTGTTTTTCACTTTTTCCCCCTTAAAAAAATATAAAGTTTATTATTTTTCCTAAAGTACTCTCATTGAAGCTTCAAATAGGGCTTAAATAAGTCATTAGTGTAAGGGTACATTTGGGCTGCCTTTATTTCATGTATCTCATATGTATATTTTTAGATCAGAATTATGTTATATAATTTATTCATGCCTAAACCAGTTTCTGGTACAAGAAAAATGTGACTCCGTTGCATAAAAGAAGAAATTCGCCCTCATCTAAGAAATTTGTAATGCTATTACAGTTATTTCATGATGCACTCTGTGTTTAAAACAGATAGTATTAGTTCCATGTATTGTGATACATATGCAGATGACCAACTAGCCCAAGGTATTGGGCTAGATGACCCTCTTGGTGTCCAATAAAGCTACTATTGTTTGGTCTTGAAAAGCTATGTGCATTTAAGACTCAAACCATTAAAAAAGCATTACAATGCATCCTCAATCTTCGCAACTATTACTATGCAGCCCGATTAGCCCAATGTGTGCAATAGCATTCCCCACCTGGAACCAGGATCTGGGTTGATATAGAATCAGACCTACTGGAGGGATCACCGATCTGCTTTATTTTCTGGCTTCCTGCCGCTCAACGCCCAGCCCCTGCTCAATCTCATTCAGTGGGTGCCCTTTCTCTCTCAAATTGGTCCCGATGTAATAGAATGGCATTTCTCTCTCCTGCCCCATCGATTTTGATACCCCTCTGGTCCAACCCCGCCTTCACACCTGGCCTTTCACGCCCCATGTATAACAAATTGGCAGATGGGGATAAATTGTTACTTTTAAATCATATCACTAGGACCATGTCATTGCCAAATTCTCTGACTTAGCAAAGCAATGTGGGTTTACATAGGGACAGTTCCACCAATACTTCCAGATCAGGCATTTCCTTCAGAGTGTCAAAACTCAGCTATCAGCCAGGTCACCCACTGTGTTTGAGAATCTATGTCTCTCTGGATCAACCTCAAAAAGGTCTCATCTCTGTCTTGTATAATACATTGCTCCCCTACCACGGAAGTAAAAGACTGTTTCCAGACACAGTGGGAAACAGACCTGGGGGAGTCATTAGAACTCAATGACTGGTCGAATATCTACGAATGGACAGCACGCTGCTCCATAAATGTCTGCATTAAGGAAAACGCCAATAAATTACTCCACAGATGGTATTATGTCCCATCTAAATTACACCCTATATACCTGCAGACAGGCGTTGCTTGTTGGAGAAATTGTGACCACACTGCAACCTTCATGCACATGTGGTGGGACTGTCCCAAAATACGCCCATACTGGACCGCTGTCATTGCTTTAGCCTCAGCAATTCTTGCTATCCCTTTACCCACCGACCCCAAACATGTGCTGCTACCCTTTCCTATTCCAGATCTCACCTCTCACGACCATAAACTCTTCTGACATATTATTAGTGCGGCAACTTGCCAAATAGCTGCCTCATGGAAAAATCCTATACCTCTAACGCTTGAAATGGTCTGTGGTCGAGTTTGGCATACCTACCAGATGGAACATATCACCAGCATTCTGTGGGGTTCCTCCGTATCTTTTCACAAGGTATGGTCTCCATGGGCTTCTTATCGCAAACAACCCCTGCTCCGATTCATACAGGCACCGGATCTGGGACATTTGTGTGAACTTTTTTTCTTCCCAACATTCCTTACCAAGTTTTCCCGACCTACCCCCTACATCCCTATACTATACCCTTTCTTCAACTCTGCCTTCTAAACCCCCCCTTCCTGTTAGAAATGTTAAAAATTACATCCTTACGGTACCAGATCAGTAAACAGCTAATTTCAAATTGTAAAAGCATTGTTGGGGAGTATGCCCCATATTTATATTTATGTATATTATGCTACTGTTGTGCTTTTCAGAAATCTCTGTAACTTTTTCATACTTGATGTTATTAATAAAACGTATTTATAAAAAAAAAAAAAAAAAGCATTGCAACAATTATGCTGAAATTTGGACTGAATTCATGTTTATATTAGGTATTATTACTGGCCAGAAGACTTAGGCAGAAGTTGATCTGCTTAACATGTATTGCAATATATGGCACTAATATTTCCTGTTGTTAGCAAACATTAAAGTCCACCAATTTTGACTACCACAACTTTTGAAGATGCTGCAAGATAGCTTTGTATGATGTGTACATTAACAATTAGGATTGGTGACCCAATTTAAGACGGGATTCTATTAAGTGAGAATGTCATGACATGGTTAATAGCGTTCACAATTGAATTTGAATGGATAATGTGTGGATGCCCCAGCTCCCAAACCTCCTGCTTACTATCCACTTAGCAACTGCTTAGATAAGAAAACAGCAAATTGGCGTTCACAATTATCTATCCAAGAGGAAAACCTCATTTTTTGTCATATAATCCTTCAGTGCTGCCTATCCTTCTATTGTAGCAACTTAACCCTGTGTGCACTGACTTGTATGACTGTCCTTCCAGTTATGGTTGTTTCTGCACCTCAGCTTCTGCCTGGGGAGAGCAAAGGGCAGTGTTCCTCCTTATATTCAGCTTCTGTCCTAACTTTCCTTCAACTCAGCCATTAATTACACCCATGGCAAGGCAACAAACCTAACCACTAATTGTACCTAACCTTTTGCAGGCTATGACATGCTCTGCTGCTAAATCCGAGAAAGGGGTGAAGGAGTGAATACCATCTCTCTTGCGTAACCCTCATTGTGACCCCAACAACCCTTGAAGTGCTTCCTGCATGTTATTGCTATATCCAGGCCGACATCAAATAAGTGCACCATCTTCCATAAATTAACCTTAACAATTGAATTTATTACCGGGTACCTGCTGTATGATATAAATGCCATAAGAACATGAAAACCTCCATTTCTTCTTCACTTTCTTTGTCACATTATTAATGATTGCCTGTGATCAAGTATCCTTCCCATTCCTCCTAGGCATAATGCAGAACCAATCCAATTTAACAATGTTCCAAGGAATTATCACTATGGAGCAGTCAGCCATCATATGAAAAATGAAATCTAAACTTTTACGCAGGTTTAATCATTCCCATCCACATATAAAACAATAATATCACACTTTCTCTGTCTGTTCATAACCTGCTTCCAACAGTGTCTGCCCACTTCAGCCCCCTGTTATCGAGCCATCCGATTTATATCCATTCCTGCAGAATCCTGTTGGGTGCCCTTCACTATTTGGAATGCCCAGTGAATGAAAGACCCATTATCAGGACCACAAGGGGTCTCGTCCTTTCCATCATCTCTGTAATCTAAATACACATTAAGCAACAACAATGTCCCAACTGATTTAGGCCTAACAATTCTTAAATACTTTCATCATCATCATCATCACCATTTATTTATATAGCACCACTAATTCTGCAGCACTGTACAGAGAACTCATTCACATCAGTCCCTGCCCCATTGGAGCTTACAGTCTAAATTCCCTAATATAGACACACACTCATCCACAGACAGACCGACAGAGACTAGGGTCAATTTTGATAGCGGCCAATTAACCTACCAGTATGTTTTTGGAGTGTAGGAGGAAACCGGAGCACCCGGAGGAAACCCACACAAACATAGGGAGAACTTACAAACTCCTCACAGATAAGGCCATGGTCAGGAATTGAACTCATGACCCCAGTGCTGTGAGGCAGGAGTGCTAGCCACTAGGCCACTGTGCTGCCCACCAACCTTTATTTTCCTAATCGCTCTGCCTTTACTGCTGCCCCTACTCTAAATGAATATTTGCCAAATTACATTGTTTCAAACCCAACTTGCACAAGCTCCTTCATAAGAACTGTCTTAAACTGAAACATTGAAGTTTGGAACCATCCTTATGTATTAGAAATATTTCACCTCACCTGGGCCTGATGCCGGCAAACTCTTTTCACTTTCTTCACTAAGACCAAGCATGTTTCCCTCGGCCTGCATTGACACACATGTGCCTGTTCTGCTATTGCCCATCTTTTGCTTTTCTTATTTTGCAGATGGCATCCTCCTGAGACCAACTTACATCTGTATTGAAAAGGCCATCCTCTTTATATTTCTTATAACCATCAATTTGCTCCCTCAGAAGGTTCCACTGAGCTCCAGTCTAAAAATGACTTAAGCAATACAAATGATACCCATCTTCACACACTTTCTTTACTTCTTCCAGTAAGTTTATGAACCTGCTTTTGACACATTGATTACATTTGTTAAATAGATCTACTTTACTCCAACCAGACTTGACATTAAATGAATAGTTTTCCCATTTAATAAATAAACCTGTTTCTCTCCCTGCAAACAGCCGCAACAACAAATAAAATTTTATCTACATTTACGCATTTACATTTAATAAATATTAGGGATGTGCACCGGCGACTTTTGAGGTCTCGTGTTTTGTGTTTTGGATCCGGATTTTCGTTATTTTTGAGGTTCGGATTTGTCTCGCAAAACACTTGACGAAAGGTCTCGGTTCGGATTTAAGGTTTTGGATTCGGATTTTTTTGGAAAAAAACATAAAAAGTTTAAAAATCAAGTTTTTGGGCTTATTTTCACTCCTAGGCTATTATTAACCTCAATAACATTCAATAACAAGCATTTCCACTAATTTACAGTGTATTCTGAACACCTCACAATATAGTTATTAGTCCAAAACGTTGCAACAAGGTATCTTTCTGGACTGCGTAGAGGAGTGGGTCACCACAATATATATTAAAAACCCTGAACTTTTATGATTCGCACCAATAAATGTACCTGGACTGCGTAGAGGAGTGGGTCACCACAATATATATTAAAAACCCTGAACTTTTATGATTCGCACCAATAAATGTACCTGGACTGCGTAGAGGAGTGGGTCACCACAATATATTAAAAACCCTGAACTTTTATGATTCGCACCAATAATTGTACCTGGACTGCGTAGAGGAGTGGGTCACCACAATATCTTAAAAACCCTGAACTTTTATGAATCGCACCAATAAATGTACCTGGACTGCGTAGAGGAGTGGGTCACCACAATATATTAAAAACCCTGAACTTTTATGAATCGCACCAATAATTGTACCTGGACTGCGTAGAGGAGTGGGTCACCACAATATATATTAAAAACCCTGAACTTTTATGATTCGCACCAATAAATGTACCTGGACTGCGTAGAGGAGTGGGTCACCACAATATCTTAAAAACCCCGAACTTTTATGAATCGCACCAATAAATGTACCTGGACTGCGTAGAGGAGTGGGTCACCACAATATCTTAAAAACCCTGAACTTTTATGAATCGCACCAATAAATGTACCTGGACTGCGTAGAGGAGTGGGTCACCACAATATCTTAAAAACCCTGAACTTTTATGAATCGCACCAATAAATGTACCTGGACTGCGTAGAGGAGTGGGTCACCACAATATCTTAAAAACCCCGAACTTTTATGAATCGCACCAATAAATGTACCTGGACTGCGTAGAGAAGTGGGTCACCACAATATATATTAAAAACCCTGAACTATTATGATTCGCACCAATAAATGTACCTGGACTGCGTAGAGGAGTGGGTCACCACAATATCTTAAAAACCCAGAACTTTTATGAATCGCACCAATAAATGTACCTGGACTGCGTAGAGGAGTGGGTCACCACAATATATTAAAAACCCTGAACTTTTATGATTCGCACCAATAATTGTACCTGGACTGCGTAGAGGAGTGGGTCACCACAATATCTTAAAAACCCTGAACTTTTATGAATCGCACCAATAAATGTACCTGGACTGCGTAGAGGAGTGGGTCACCACAATATCTTAAAAACCCTGAACTTTTATGAATCGCACCAATAAATGTACCTGGACTGCGTAGAGGAGTGGGTCACCACAATATATTAAAAACCCTGAACTTTTATGAATCGCACCAATAATTGTACCTGGACTGCGTAGAGGAGTGGGTCACCACAATATATATTAAAAACCCTGAACTTTTATGATTCGCACCAATAAATGTACCTGGACTGCGTAGAGGAGTGGGTCACCACAATATCTTAAAAACCCCGAACTTTTATGAATCGCACCAATAAATGTACCTGGACTGCGTAGAGGAGTGGGTCACCACAATATCTTAAAAACCCTGAACTTTTATGAATCGCACCAATAAATGTACCTGGACTGCGTAGAGGAGTGGGTCACCACAATATCTTAAAAACCCTGAACTTTTATGAATCGCACCAATAAATGTACCTGGACTGCGTAGAGGAGTGGGTCACCACAATATCTTAAAAACCCTGAACTTTTATGAATTGCACCAATAAATGTACCTGGACTGCGTAGAGGAGTGGGTCACCACAATATATTAAAAACCCTGAACTTTTATGATTCGCACCAATAATTGTACCTGGACTGCGTAGAGGAGTGGGTCACCACAATATATTAAAAACCCTGAACTTTTATGATTCGCACCAATAAATGTACCTGGACTGCGTAGAGGAGTGGGCACTGGGCACCACAATAAAATATATAAAAAACCTTCAACAGATCTGCATTACACTACACATACGGCTGCTCCTCCATCCTCTCCATCATATACATGTTGGAGTTTTAGCGTGTGACAACCTCTTGTTTTTGATAATGTCAGTGCATTTTGAATATTTTTCAATTTGCCCCACACCACTGAATGTACTTTATCTATGATACGCATCTATCTATCTTGACTGCGTAGTGTGGTGGCCCCGGTACACAATTTGGTACCGAGGCCACAATATAATTAAAAAACCCTCCACGTGTCAGAATTCCACCAAACAAGTATCTGGACTGCATAGTGGGGTGGCCCCGGTACCCAATTTGATACCGGGGCCACAATACCTCCTCCAAACATGGTACAGACAATTCGTCATTGAGATCCCAGACAGACAGGGTCAAAGTGTTATTGTTTGACTTTGTAAACCCAAAAAACTGTCCCTGTTGCACATAGTCGTGCAATGAAGACTGACTTTTTCATTTAAAGGCACGATCTTTCAAGTGTAGTGTTTGTAAGTCTAAGTCATATTATACTTTTGGTAAAATTGGTTTATTTTGTTCCTTTATGGTAATTAGTAATAGAATTAAAGTATGAAATAGAATTAAAGTATGAAATAGAATTAAAGTATTAAATAGAATTAAAGTATGAAATAGAATTAAAGTATGAAATAGAGTGGTATATAGAGTTGTAGTGTGGTATAGATAGAGTGGTCCACACAATATAATAATAATAAAACCCTCCACGTGTCAGAATTCCACCAAGCAAGTATCTGGACTGCATAGTGGGGTGGCCCCGGTACCCAATTTGATACCGGGGACACAATACCTCCATCAACCCTCTAAATCCCACTCCACTGATGGCGGACACCGGGCGCACGTCTAACACCAACATTGCAGTTACAGCCGCAGTTATACGCTTTGCAATAGGGTGACTACTATCGTATTTTGTGGTCATGGCAAACGACTGTTGGACGGTCAATTGTTTTGTGAAAGACTTAGCGGTCTTACGACTTCCCCTCTGGGAAGATGACCGACTAACAGCAGCAACAGCAGCAGTGGCAGTAGTAGGCGTACCGCTGCAGGATTCCTCGGATGAATCCCGTATTGAGGAGGACTCAGTCTGGCTGCTGACTTGGGCTGCAGGACTGAATCTGATGGAGATTGTGGAGGAAGTTGACGAGGAGGGTGTTGCTGGTGTGTATCCAACTGGACCACGGGATTTAGGTGTCCCTGTACCGATGAGGGTCCTAGCCCCAGTTCCTGAACTAACCACTGAACTATGAAGGTTATTCAGGTGACGTATAAGGGAGGATGTTCCTAGGTGGGCAAGATCCTTACCCCTGCTTATTTGAGCTTTACATAAGCTACATATGGCCATACATTGGTTGTCTGGATTTGGATAAAAATAACTCCAGACCGAAGAGGTGCATTTTTTGGTCTTCTGACCAGGCATGACGATGGGCTTTTTCATCCCATGGACATCAGCTGTTTCCCCCCCTGGTGCCTCATTTACAATAACCACATCACCATCCTCATCATCAAGTTCCTCCACAGCGCCAGCTACATCATCAATAGCCTCCTCCCGAGCCACCTCTTCCCGTACAGTGATGGGAAGGTCAGGCTTGACAACCACCAACACCCTTGGACTCGCCTTGGGGATTTGTGATAATTTCTCTTTAGAAGGCAGAGTTGTTTGCTGTTTTGTTGCTGACAGCATAACTCTCTTCAATTTTTTGTAGGGGGGGGAGGAGGAGGAGGGCTAAGATCCGTGGGTGAAGCTGAACCACTAGTCATGAACACGGGCCAGGGCCTAAGCCGTTCCTTGCCACTCCGTGTCGTAAATGGCATATTGGCAACTTTACGTTTCTCCTCAGATGATTTAAAGTTTCTCTTTTTGCTACTTTTTCTTAACTTGGGCTTTTTGGATTTTACATGCCCGGTACTACGAGATTGGGCATCGGGCTTGGAAGACGACGTTGATGGCATTTCATCGTCTATGTCATGACTAGTGGCAGCAGCTTCAGCATTAGGAGGAAGTGGGTCTTGATCTTTCCCTACTTTATCCTCCAAATTTTTGGTCTCCATTATATGTAGCACAAGATACTGCAGAATGTGTGAACTTGGTAATATTGCAGTACCAATGGACTTATACTGCTGGATTGGTTTTGCAAATTTGGTTATAATTATTATATATTTTTTTTTTTTTAAATTTTTTATTTTTTTTTTACTTTTTTTTTATTTTTAAAAAACTTGGGAATAGTGGGGAAATAACTATGCCCTTAGAAGCACAGAGCACAGGACACAGCACCACTGGACTGAACAGGACACGGCACAGGACCCAGCAGCACTACGGAACTCAGCAGGACAGAGCACAGGACACAGCACCACTGGACTGATACTGCAGAATGTGTGAACTTGGTAATATTGCAGTACCAATGGACTTATACTGCTGGATTGGTTTTGCAAATTTGGTTATAATTATTATATATTTTTTTTTTTTTTGAAATTTTTTATTTTTTTTTACTTTTTTTTTATTTTTTAAAAACTTGGGAATAATGGGGAAATAACTATGCCCTTAGAAGCACAGAGCACAGGACACAGCACCACTGGACTGAACAGGACACGGCACAGGACCCAGCAGCACTACGGAACTCAGCAGGACAGAGCACAGGACACAGCACCACTGGACTGATACTGCAGAATGTGTAAACTTTGTAATATTGCAGTACCACTGGACTTTTACTGCTGAATGTGTGAACTTGGTAATATTGCAGTACCAATGGGCTTATACTGCAGGATTGGTTGTGCAAATTTTGTGGTAATTAAAAAAAATTAAAGTAGTTTTTGGTATTTTTTAAAAAAACTTTTTTTTATTTTTTTAAACACAGGGGAATATTGGGGAAATAACTATGCCCTTAGAAGCACAGAGCACAGGACACAGCACCACTGGACTGAACAGGACACAGCACAGGACCCAGCAGCACCACTGACCTCAGAAGGACAGAGCACAGCACACAGCACCACTGGACTGATACTGCAGAACACAGCACAGCACAGCACAGCACAGCACAGCACAGAACTAAACAGCACAGCACGAGATCTACCAGGACAGAGGACCACCTAACACACCCTCCCTCTACCCTGATCAATGCCCGAGTGAAGATGGTGGCGACTAGCGGGGAATTTATAGGATCCGAGTATCGCGAGATCCGACAACGGGATTATGAGTCAGAGCCTCAGTTTCACTTTTGAATTTGGCGCCAATACCCGGATCTGTCTCGGATCCGACTCGGATCCGCAACGTTCGGGTGGGCTCGGATTTCATAAATCCGAGTGCGCTCATCCCTAATAAATATAACCATTTCCCACACCCATCCCGGTATTAAATAATTCATATTTACATTTAATAAATAGTCCTCCTCCTCAAACTTATTCCTATATTCAATTAATAGACACAAACCACCCAAGCATTAAATTAAAGGTCCCATCACCTCACCTTAAATTAATTGGCCCCACTATTAAATTAGATAGCCACACCATCACCCCACAAATAATTTAATAGCACCCACCATTAAATAATTAGCTCCGACCCACAGTCCACCATTAAATTAATAGCTTACCTCCCACCCAAATTAAAATAGAGACCCCCCACCTGACAAGAAATTAATAGCCTTTACGTTTAATAAATATACCTATTTCCTGTCACCATTGCCACCATTAAATAATTCATATTCACATTTAATAAATAGACCTAATTTTCCCCAAACAGCCCCACATTCAATGAATTGTTCTAAACTATCACAGCATTAAATTAAAGGTCCCATCACCCCATCTTAAATGAAAAGGCCCCACTGGAAAATTAATTAGCCCCACCAATAAATTAAATTGCACTACCATCACCCCACAAAGAAAATAGCACCCAATAAATAATTAGCCCCTACCTACACTCCACCATTAAATTAATAGCCTACCTCCCACATTATGTTAATGACCCCCCCATTCCCTCACACATTATATTAGATCCCCCTCCCTTCTCTCACACAGTATATTAACATAGCCCCCTTCCCTCACACATTATATTAACATACTCCCCCCCTCTCTCACACATTGTATTAACATTAGAGATGGGCGGGTCCGGTTCTCCGAGAACCGAACCCACCCGAACTTTGGGTATCCGAGTACCGAGCTGAGCAGCTCGGTACTCTCCCGCCCATTCCGAATCCAAATCGAGGCCGAACGTCATTGTGACGTTGTCGGATCTCGGGACTCGGTTCTCGCGATACTTCAACTTTATAAATACACGCCTCCACAGCAATCCATCGCCATTTGACAGAGGGAGAGAGCAGGGTGTAGTCATAGGCTAATTAGAGCAGGGACAGAGAATACAATATTGTTCTTGCAATTGCTCTAACCAAAATCGCTAGTGCAGAGAGGAGGATAGAGGTTTATTATTTTTTCTTCATATTTGGCACTCCCCAGCGCTTTTGGGGTGTCCCCCATAATTGTGCATTAATATTTCTGGCTGTCAAAAGTCATATCTTTCAGCAGTATCTACTAAATAATTTGTAGCACACCTCAGTGCTTTTGGGGTGTCCTCCCTAATTGTGCATTAATATTTCTGGCTGTCAAACGTCATATCTGTCAGCAGTATCTACTAAATAATTTGTAGCACACCTCAGTGCTTTTGGGGTGTCCTCCCTAATTGTGCATTAATATTTCTGGCTGTCAAAAGTCATATCTGTCAGCAGTATCTACTAAATAATTTTTAGCACTCCTCAGTGTTTTTGGGGTGTCCTCCCTAATTGTGCATTAATATTTCTGGCTGTCAAAAGTCATATCTGTCAGCAGTATCTACTAAATAATTTGTAGCACACCTCAGTGCTTTTGGGGTGTCCTCCCTTATTGTGCATTAATATTTCTGGCTGTCAAAAGTCATATCTGTCAGCAGTATCTACTAAATAATTTTTAGCACTCCTCAGTGTTTTTGGGGTGTCCTCCCTAATTGTGCATTAATATTTCTGGCTGTCAAAAGTCATATCTGTCAGCAGTATCTACTAAATAATTTTTAGCACTCCTCAGTGTTTTTGGGGTGTCCTCCCTAATTGTGCATTAATATTTCTGGCTGTCAAAAGTCATATCTGTCAGCAGTATCTACTAAATAATTTTTAGCACTCCTCAGTGTTTTTGGGATGTCCTCCCTAATTGTGCATTAATATTTCTGGCTGTCAAAAGTCATATCTGTCAGCAGTATCTACTAAATAATTTTTAGCACTCCTCAGTGTTTTTGGGGTGTCCTCCCTAATTGTGCATTAATATTTCTGGCTGTCAAAAGTCATATCTGTCAGCAGTATCTACTAAATAATTTTTAGCACTCCTCAGTGTTTTTGGGGTGTCCTCCCTAATTGTGCATTAATATTTCTGGCTGTCAAAAGTCATATCTGTCAGCAGTATCTACTAAATAATTTTTAGCACTCCTCAGTGCTTTTGGGGTGTCCTCCCTAATTGTGCATTAATATTTCTGGCTGTCAAAAGTCATAACTGTCAGCAGTATCTACTAAATAATTTTTAGCACTCCTCGGTGCTTTTGGGGTGTCCTCCCTAATTGTGCATTGATATTTCTGGCTGTCAAAAGTCATAACTGTCAGCAGAATCTACTAAATAATTTTTAGCACTCCCCAGTGGTTTGCGCTCAGAATGGATTCAAAGCAGTCCACATATGATCTAAATGAGCAACCAGGTTCTGTCACCAGTCCTGATGTTAGTGTTCCCAGTACGTCATCTGGCCAAGGCGATGTCAAACAACAGAGTGTTTTCAAATTAGTGCAAAAAACAAAAACCAAAAAAAAATTTACTGTATTGAAGCGAAAAAGAAGTGTAACTGAGCAAAAGTTAAGTGACGATAAAAAAAAAATTGCAAGCATGCCATTCTACACACGCAGTGGCAAAGAGAGAATGAGGCCTTCACCTTTGGCTATTAGTGGCAGATCCCAAAAAGTTACCCAGCCTACAATTGGTGCACAACTACTGTTACGCGTCAAAGCCGAGCTGCAAGATAACAGTGAGGCATTACAGGAGAATATTTGCTCTGATTCAGAAATGACAACAATCCCTGTGGAGATTCCATCCAACAGTGGGATGTCTAATCGTGAGCATTCTGCTGATGTGTGCCTTAATAGCCCGAGTGTAGCCGGTGATACCCAAATTGAGGATGCCACTTTGGAATTAGAAGAGGATGAGGGGGAGATTTGTGTAGGCGACGAGGGCGCTAATGAGGATGTTGATGAGGATGAGGTTGTTTATGTAAGTCCTGCACCAGTGGCAGCAGTTCTGGCACGTGACAAGAAAAAGGCCATTGTCATGCCTGGGCATAAAACAAAAAAATCCACTTCTTATGTGTGGAATTATTTCTACCCAAATCCAGACAACAATTGTATAGCCATTTGTAGTGTATGTGAAGCCACAGTCAGTCGAGGGAGGGACCTTAACCATCTTGGAACCTCGTCTATGTTACGCCATTTAACGAGAGTTCATAGCAAAGTGTTGGGAAAAGCTGAAAGTTCTTCCCAAAAGAATACAAGCACTCCCTCATCAGCTAAGACCCTCCGCTCACCGACATACCGACGGCTACAAAATACACCCACCACACCATCCTCATCAATATCCTCAGTAGCGCTCGGAGTTAGCCCGGCATCCCACTTAAGGCTGGATGACTCCGGCACTATTATTGATTCCTCTGAAGAAAGCGTTAGTCCTGCTGCTGCTGTTGCTGCTGCTGGGGGTGAATCGTCATCCCAGAGGCAGGTGAATAAAATGAGCAGTCCTACATTTCAGCAATTAACTGTGAAACAATCATTTGCGAGGGGAAGCAAATATGACAGCAGTCACCCAGTCGCCAAGCGAATCACAGACGCCATGGCTGCAATGTTAGTGTTAGATCTGCGTCCAATCTCCACAATAAACGCAGCTGGTTTTTCACAGTTAATTGAGGTTTTGTGTCCGCGTTACAGAATTCCATCGCGACACCATTTCTCCCGTAAAGCTATTCCACAACTATACCAAAAAGTGTGTAAAAATGTAGAGATTGCGCTGAAAAATGCCATTCTGCCCACTGTTCACTTAACCACAGATATGTGGACAAGTGGAAGTGGCCAAACCAAAGACTATATGACTGTGACAGCCCACTGGGTTGGTCATTCACCTTCACCAGCAGGAACAGCAGCAGCATGTACACCACTACGTAACATTTGTCACAGGCAGGCCACTCTTTGTATCACCGGCTTCACTAACAGGCATACGGCTGACAATTTGTTACGCAAACTGAGAGATGTGATTGATGCATGGCTTATACCACTTGGACTCTCCCCAGGGTATGTCATTTCTGATAACGCCAACAATATAGTGCGAGCATTACAGCTGGGTGATTTCCAACATATTCCCTGTTTTGCTCACACCATCAACTTGGTGGTGCAGAGCTTCCTACGAAATAACCGTGAGGTGCAGGAGATGCTTTCGGTGGCCCGTAAAATTTCAGGCCATTTCAGGCATTCAGCCACAGCATGTAGGAGATTACAGCAGCTCCAAGAGCAGTTTAACTTGCCCTGCCACCAACTTAAGCAAGAGGTGGTAACTCGGTGGAATTCCACCCTGTACATGCTTCAGAGGATGGAGGAACAGCGCAAAGCCATCCAAGCATATTGCACAAGTCATGACATTGGGAAAGGAGGGGGGATGTATTTCACTCTTGCACAGTGGGGAATCCTTTCAGTGCTGTGCAAGGTGCTGAAACCATTTGAAGTTGTGACATGTGAGGTCAGTGCTGACTCTGCTAGTTTGAGCCAAGTCATTCCTTTAATTAGACTATTGGAAAAGCAGCTTGAGAAAATGAAGGAGGAGCTGAAAGCAAGCAATTCAGCAAAGTATGTTGGCCTTGTCGATCAAGTACTTAATTCGCTTCACAATGATCCTCGAGTTATTAAGATCTTGAACTCGGATCAGTACATTTTGGCCACTGTGCTTGATCCAAGGTTTAAAACCTACATTGAGTCTTTACTTGTAAATGAGCGAGATGTGAACTTTTGCAAGGAGCTATTGCTCAGCAAGTTGGCCGCTGAACTGGGCCTCGGCTTGACGACGTGTCCTCCTTCACTTTCTCAAGCTGTTGCTCGTAAAAAATTAAATTTCCAAAAAAGAAGCAGGGAAAACACAGGGGGCAGACGAGAACAATTTAACATCTGGGCTGGTTTGAAGGATTTTTCAAAAAAATGTGTCACTTTGCCCATAACTCCATCCAATATGAGTATAAACATGCAAAGGATGGTGGAGGATTACTTTCAAGAGGTAGTTGATATGGAAATGTCAGACAGTCCCTTTCCTTACTGGGAAGAAAAGCAGGCCATTTGGAAACCCATGTACAAACTTGCTTTGCAATACCTAAGCTGCCCACCCTCCAGTGTGTACTCTGAACGAGTGTTCAGCACAGCAGGGAACTTAGTCAGTGATCGCCGTAGAAGGTTACTTCCCAAAAATGTGGAGAAAATGATGTTTATAAAAATGAACTACATCTTCCACGAGGAAGGCCTTCACCATCCAAGACATCCAAGCACTGACTGTTCTCTAATGGCGGATTCAAGCGGCGATGAATTGATAGTGTGTGATGATGACGTACACACTGATGAGGGTGAGGATTAAGCTGAAGATGATGCCGATAACATCTTTTTAAAACTTTCTATGTAAGTGTAGGGTGCAATCTACCCCCAAAGAGGAAAGGGACTTGTGGCATTTCCATATCACATACCATCTTGAAAGGCTGCTGTTAGGGCAATTTATCCTTAAGGGTAGGGTGTCATAGACAGAGTGACCCTAAACTGGCTTTGTCCATTTTTCATAATATTGTACAGTCTATAATGGCTGAATTTTTGGGTATTTTATACAAGTGGAGGGGGGCCTAGAGAGACAGAAACCAAACTGGCTTTTTCCATGTCAATTAATATTGTACAGTCTATAATGGCTGAATTTTTTGGTATTTTATACAAGTGGAGGGGGGCCTAGAGAGACAGAGTGACCCCAAACTGTCTTTCTCCATGTCAATTAATATTGTACAGTCTATAATGGCTGAATTTTTTAGTATTTTATACAAGTGGAGGGGGCCTAGAGAGACAGAAACCAAACTGGCTTTCTCCATGTCAATTAATATTGTACAGTCTATAATGGCTGAATTTTTTGGTATTTTATACAAGTGGAGGGGGGCCTTGAGAGACAGAAACCAAACTGGCTTTCTCCATGTCAATTAATATTGTACAGTCTATAATGGCTGAATTTTTTGGTATTTTATACAAGTGGAGGGGGGCCTTGAGAGACAGAAACCAAACTGGCTTTTTCCATTTCTTTACATATTTAACTATAAGTGTAGGGTGTAATATAAATTTAAAGACGATGGCTGCATTGCCAATATGCATAGATGGAGAGGAAGACAATCTGTTTTGTGTGTAGAATAGGCCTACCAACGAAGAATTAAACTGTTTTTTTGGATGATTTATTACCTCAACAATTAGATTACTTGTCTCTAAAACAGTTGGAGCACTAAATTGGGTTAATTTAGGCCCAAAAACATGGATTTTCCCCAAAAATAGCAAAACAAAACCAAACAAAACCAAAACCAAAACCAAAACACGCAATGGCGGTTTTGCAAAACCAAAACCAAAACCAAAACACGACGGTAATCCAGATCCAAAACCGAATCCAAAACCAAAACACGGGGGTCAGTGACCATCTCTAATTAACATACTCCCCCTACTCTCTTACACATTATATTAACATACTCCCCCCCTCTCTCACACATTATATTAACATACTCCCCCCACTCTCTCACACATTATATTAACATACTCACCCCCTCTCACACATTGTATTAACATACTCCCCCCCCTCTCTCAGACATTATAGTAACATACTCCCCCCATATCTCACACATTGTATTAACATACTCCGCCCCTCTCTCACACATTATAGTAACATACACCCCCTCTCTCACACATTATATTAACATACCCCCTCACTCATATTTACATACTCCCCCTCCTCTCACACATTATAGTAACATCCCCCCCACACATTATATTAACATACTACCCCCCTCACCAGGCGCGGGCTGGGATACTTCAGCCCGGGGGGCACACAGGCGGACGCATCTCATTACACGGAACACAGGTAAAAATCCAGAGAAATTGCATTGGGGACGGCCGGCCGGCCTACCCCCCGGCCCTAAAAGCAGAAAGTCTGAGCGGCCCGGGGGGGAGGGGGGCGATGCCCCCCTTCTCCCCGGCCCAGCCCACCCCTGCCCCTCACACATTATATTAACATACTCCCCCCTCTCTCACACATTATATTAACTTATATGGGGGGAGGGGGCTCTCTCTCACATTTTATTAACATACTCCCCCCTCTCTCAGACATTAGAGTAACATATTCCCCCCACACACACATTATATTAACATACTCTCTGTCGTTTGTACTGGAGGCCTGGATTTTTACAGCATCATGAATTTTTCTTATAGTGATGGTTGGATGTTGGATGTTTACTGAACTGTTTTTCCGTTATTGGTTTTAGTGGTTCCCCTACGGGTCTACGGTTTGAAGGTATACATGCAGCGGTGGGATTCAGCCGGTTCTCACTAGTTTGCCAGGACCGATATCTAATTTTAGGCTCGGTCCGGTGAACAGGTGACTACAGGCTGAGTCCACCCTCTTCGTTGGTGGGGGGGATCAGTCTCCTTAAAAAAAAAACAACAAAAAAACCCCCTCACCTGTCCGCGGCGTCGACACTCCTCCCTGCTCCGTCCGAACTGAATGTCGGGCATGACGTCATCACACCTGACATTCAGTGAGGAGCGGCGCAGAGTGGAGTCTGCAAGCAAGAAGAGAATAAAAGAGAAGATAGAAAAGGTAAGTTAAGGAACGGAAGCAAGGGAGAGCAAAGGCAGCATGGCAGAGTGTGAAGGGGAGCAAAGGCAGCCTTGCAGAGTTTGAAGGGGGAGCAAGGGCAGCATAGCAGAGTGTGAACGGCGAGCAAAAGCAGCATGGCAGAGTTTTTTGAGGGGCAAAGGCAGCATGGCAGAGTGTGAAGGGGGAGCAAAGGTAGCATGGCAGAGTGTTTTGAGTGGCAAAAGCAGCATGGCAGAGTGTGAAGGGGGGCAAAAGCAACATGGCAGAGTGTGATGAAGAGGTTCATTACTGTGGCATAATATAAACTGGGGGCATTGCTGTGGTTTCATTTGAAATGGGGGCATAACATGACTCATTACTATTATTATCTCGATATTAGCAGCATAAAATAAGAAATATTTTATACACATGCACACCTGGGTTTGACTAGATAACTGCCTCTTGATATTGATATCTTTTTGTATCCTTAAAACGGTCATTAGGGCAGAGTACCGGTTGTTAATTTATTTGAATCCCACCAATGTATACCTGCAACATTTAATCCTTAATGTACATATTGATAATATAAATAGAACTATTGTATTTACATGTTTGGGTTGCCTGTATCAACGCTTTTGACATCATGCAAAAATAAGAAAATCCACTAGATGGCTCCTTAGTACTATGAGGCAAAATGTATGTGTACTGAAATAATGATACCATGGTAATGCAAAAGTACAAGGCTTGTATCAGTCATAAGCTCCAGTGACAGCCCAATTGAAAAATTAAATGCTAGTGGGTTTTTACTTATTTATTAAATGAGATTATTTTATGTGGGAGAAAAGCCATAAAATAAATGTGTGACATTTGTGTAACAGTGATCAACTGCATTGTGTAGTCATTTCGCCAACAGTGAATATTTTGACACTTATACTTTCCACACCAAAATAGTGACAGTGGAAATGTTGACATATTCATTCTTTAGACATGTTTAAAATGGTGACATTGAGACTTGTAATGTTGACATTCAATAGCGAATGCCTGTGCCAGCCAGCGGACCCACCGGCGGTCCGGCACAAAATAATTAATATAAAAAACAAAAAACGCCCAAACATGAACCCCAAATATTACCCCCCTCCCCCAAAACACATTAACCTTACTACTGCCGATGGACCCTGCAGCAATACAGCTACCAGACCCGCACAATACAGTAAATAAATAAAACAGATTAACTTTAGTGACTAGGGTGGTACTAGCAAAATCAGGGGGACAATAAGCATGGGGCCCCCCCTGATTTTACTAGAACCAGCACTAGGCTGTGCCAGTCGGGGCTGGTGGCACTATAGCAGGGGAATTGCAGCATGGGGTCCCCCTGCCATAATGACAACCAGCCCCATGCCGGTCAGCATGGGACTGGATTCCATAGGGTGAAGGCGTCTGCGTGGGTACCCAGCCACGTGCTGAAAGCACTAGGGCTCGTACTACACTCCTGGGTGGTGGGTGTAGGATAACAAAATATATATTTATAGTAAAATACACCATTTTGTGCTAGTGAACTAGAGGCCCCAGCAAGCCCAAGGCTGGCATTAACAGTTTGAGCATGCTGTTGCTTGTAGTACTGCAAGCACCAGCATACCCAGGACACACAGAGTATGCTGTGACCTGTATTGCACCAATACAAAATTTAAATAAACCACACACCTTGTTTAACCTATAAATGTATTTAAAATAAATTAAAAAAAAACAGTAATACACACCAACCACCAGAATCTTTCTTCATCTGTACTAAATCCAATCTGCCAAGCTTTAAAAAAATATCTAATAAAATTAATCCCAGGATGGCAAAAAAAAATAATCTTCTTTTCATCCAGCTTGAATAACCCAAATAATCCACTGGAACATGCTTGGCAAAATATAAAAAATATTACAAACGACGAACACTAGCTCCTAGCATAATGAAAAAGTGACAGCCACTAGGTCTACTTATAAACTGTCCCACGACACAGCTCTGACAAACTCATATGGGGGTATTCAATTGTTAGCGTTAACGGGAAAAAACGAGCGCTCCAAAAATATTACCGTTTATACGGTAATATTGCGCGTGAAAAGCATTAATACGGTAGTCTACTCGCGGAATTTCATCTCGCCGCTCAGGGAGCGGCGAGCTGAAATTTCGCTGGTAATTACCGTATTAACGCTAACATTTTTTGAGCGCTCGTTTTTCCCTGTTAACGCTAACAATTGAATACCCCCCCATAGAACAGGACCACCGAGTGCTAAAGTACAGAGAGAGCAGAAATCAGCTATCTTCGGTTGTACCACTCTCATACCAAGTTCTAACCTGCCTCTGGAAGTAACATCAGAACAAGAATTGTTCGTTGTTAGCTTCACTTATTGGGTTTCCACAGCCAAGCAGCCAGCAAAGTCCTCAGACCTCCATGTGCAATGCCTAACTTCAACTGGAGTAGTGTAAATCTCACACCACCATTGAAGTCCGGAGCAGTGGAAACGAGTTCTGGGGAGTGTTAAATCATGATTCCCCATCTGGCAGTCTGACAGACGATTCTGGATTTGGCATGTGTCAGGAGAACATTTCCTACCCAAATGCAAACTGACACCTATCGATTTGGTGAAGAGGGAATAATTGTCTGGGGCTGTTTTCCATGATTTGGTCTGGGCCCCTTAGTTCCGGGGAAGTGAAATCTTTCCAACTTTGGGGAAGGCTCTTTTCTGCTTCATCATGATGATGCCCCTGTGCTTAAAACAAGGTCCATCAAAAAATGGTTTTTCAAGTTTGATGTGGAAGGACTTGAGTAATCCTCACACAGCCCAGACATCAACCCCTTCAAACACTTTTTGGATGAAGGTGTTAATTCCATATTAACGACCAGGGTCTTGAAATGAGATGCACAACAAGCACATACGAATGTAATGTTCAAGTATCCTGATACGCTTGGCCATGTAGTGTTTATATATACAGACATATATATATATAAGAATGGCTGACTACATTTTTTCCACTACAGGGTTGTAACGCCAGACACTGAATTCCAAGAATAAACCTCTAGAACCAGGCAGGTCATGGTCATTTGCAGCCCTCTCCCTCTTAGAGGTGTTACTCAGTTGCCCCCATGAGGTAAATGTATCAAGCTGTGATTTTTCTGGCAATTTAAAATTGCTGCAAATAGCTGCAAATCAAATCCAAATCACATCTCCAAACTGCTGGATGAATTATCTTGCAGTTTGCAGGGTCCAAACTCAAAACGCCGGCGATGTGTAACGATTTCAAAACACCTACCCCACCAGTGGTTTAGTCAAAATCACCGGAAAATCGCAGAAAAATTACCTGAAAAATCTGTTTTTTTAGACCTGCTTCTGATAGGCTAGATAGCTCCACCAGCATGCTGTTGGAGCTATCTTGCCATTCATAACACCATTAACTGGTGTTATTTATTAAGAGGACAAAATTAACCTATTATATTATTATATTTATAATCATACTCCTTCCTGCTCTTTATCTCAACACATTCCTTTTGCACACTAATTTCTAATATCAACACTATATTAGTGTTAACATTATTTAAACAATTTCAGTAACACTGGTAACATAAATAAACATTCTCATTAACAAGGTTTATATTAGTATAAGAACAGATGTTAGGGCAGTCCAGGAATGGTCAAAGTCCAAGTAAAATGTCAGGGTAAGCAGCAATCCAGAGAATTGATAAGTATTCAGGTAAGGTATGTGGCACAACTGAAACCGAGCAAGAAACAACAGCTTCTAGACTCACAGGTTCAAAGGTAACTGCATCATTCCAGAA
This sequence comes from Mixophyes fleayi, assembly GCF_038048845.1. NCBI lineage: Eukaryota > Metazoa > Chordata > Amphibia > Anura > Limnodynastidae > Mixophyes > Mixophyes fleayi. The sequence continues at coordinate 221,226,430 of NC_134404.1, forward strand.
TGGGCATGTCTGTACTGTAAAATACAGACAGCCAATCAAAATGCTCATTGGGAGACAAGCCCCCACAGTGATTTGCCACAGGATTGTACTACATAACTCTCCCAGCTGCTTGGAGTTGTCCATAGCAACTGAGCCACTGTCTGAGAATATAAGTCAGGTTACCGTTCTTTTTCCTACAGAACATATACCTTTGGAGCTCAGAGTTAACTTTTTGTATGCCCTTCACCGACATATGTAATTCATTATTTGGAAGGATACAAGGTACATTAAAATATGTTACATCAATACATAATATTCTAGTAAAATTCATCATGCCTAACATGTCCATCTCTCTGAGGAATGTCTTATAGCTTATAGGACATTAAAACAATAATTTTTTACCAATAACACCATCCTATGTTTGTTAACATAATCTTATTTATGATATCCTTAACACAGAAACTGCAAGAACGAAAATATAAAAGTTGCAATATCCTGCCTTTCCAGCACACCTGTTTAGTACTTTAGAACTGGGAGTACTGAACATTGAAGAACTTCCAGCCTTTCCAGTGAATAACACAATCGTGCGGTCCGATCGCACAGCCTACAGATACTAAGCTATCTGTAAGTTATACAATTGCAATTGGGACTACCTATTTTCATTGTATGCCTTGTATACTACCTATTCACCATATACTACCTTCATTCACCGTATGCTACCTTAATTCACCGTATACTACCTTTATTCACTGTATACTACCTTACTTTCACAATCACACAATTAACAATCCACATACACCTTTGTTTTCTGTACAGAAAAATATTTTCCCAAATGTTAATAACTCCTCAGAGGTTTTAACAATTAATTTCACTATAAGAAACAACAGGACTATCTATCAATACAACCGTTTAAACATGTGCCAACACAGGGACACATATGCGTACACTAAGCAAACAAACCACGGTTAAATCGCAAAATTACTTGAAAAAGAAACAGTTTTTTTCTTTCTTTCTTGTCCCTAGGTTCTAACCAGCACCCCATGGATTACACAAAGCGGATATTTGGTTTGGCAACACCGGATGATATATAGGCATAGAACTATTTGCTTTCCTACTTGTGTATGATGCATCTCCCACCCTTTATTGGTAAACTGAAATCCGTAGGTTTTGCGAATCTTCCGGTAGTGTGATCCCACATGAACACCCAAATTGTAATTTTTGTTTTATCACTACCAATAAACATTGTCCAATTTGATTATTGTGGTTCCAACGCACAAAGAGATTTAATAGCAAAAGATAGCAGGATTTACAGTAAGCCATGTTGAAGCATAAAAGATATAACAATAAACAGGAAAGTATAAACAATACATTACATTATAAATACATTACATTTTCGAAAAGCGCGCCCTGGGCCCAGGTTCAGATACAGTCATGTTGTCTGTTGTCAGGAAGAGAGAAAGAAGACATTGGCCCAGGGAGCTTATATGCAGTTTCAGTTAACAAAAATCGTGATGATGTCACTAATACACACAGATAAGACCAGGAGAGGTCTTTATTGGTCCAGGGTTAACGATGTTCCAGTTGTCTGCTGGTCATAGATCAGTTCATTCGATCTTTTCCAAGGGTGGGGTGGAAAATTACTCCAACTGTTGCCTATGTGTCTTCCCGCCGAATAACTAGTTTAAACTGACCCATAAACAAAGTACTTTTGAGTATTAATCATATATTGCTCCTAACTTGCGACCGCTAAATGCGATCGCTTCTCTGTCGAAACTGGATTAATGCTGGTGAAATAAGCTTTAATATGAGAGTAAACTCTTTACCTTTTAGATTACCTGAACCATAAATACCTTTACTATAGTTTTATCTATGTATAAATAATCTCTGATACATTTTACTAATAAATAAATTGGATTGGAACCTTAATACATGTGTACTATTTACAAGTGTAAGTGCGAATGTAAAAGTGTGTGTTATTAATCCGTGCGATTGCGTGGTTACTTGTGACGTACTAATCGCAATCGCATGGTAAAACAATATTAATCAACTTCATTTACTTCATCCAATTATTTGACTTCCAAAAGTGATAGTAGAAATCTTAAGACAGTCAGCAGCTGGCAACCATGACTGTCCTTCACTGATGTTATAATACTGATGATACAATTTTTCTCAGGGTCCTAGGTACCTGTGTGAGCAAGTTGGATGTCACATCTAGGAAACAGCTGCTGCTAGTAAGGAATGGCTATTTACGCAATGAGGATTTTACTTCAACTAAAGTGATGCTTATTGAACAGTTACATTATGTTTCATGATGTTTATCCAGACCAGGAGGTGACAATAACTGACCTCTCAATTTCTTTATTATAAACAAGGAAAGATCACCGTCACACCCTGCTGGGTCTTAATACCCCAATGTTGTGTGTTCTCGTTGTATCTTTGCATTCTCTCTTGAGATCGCCTTGCTGGGTTGTTTTGCATAACACCGTTTTGCCTACACTTGCTCCAAACCATTATTTTCCCCTGTAGTTTAGGGGCCTATTTACTAACAAATGGTTATAACCATGATTCTTTTATCAGCGGTACAAAAACTGTTATCATTGCAATTTATGAATAAAACCTTGCATTGGCAGCTGAATGATGCATGTGGGCTTTCAGTTTCAGTAACAAAAACTAGAAAAATGAAATTGTTACAAAATAGATACAAATGATATGATATTTTTTTCTAAAAATATTGTCTTTTGAAGAAATCACTTATTCAAAGTATAGAGCATTTTTTCACCAACATATACCACCACAGTACTTGTTATATAAGCTTCCCCATGCTTTCTATCGATAGCTCATCTGCTGCAAACTCTGGCTATCGTGAAAAATGAGTGATATTTATTGATTGATTGATTGATTGATTGATTTAGATCAATTCCACAGTCCGTTTTCTAAAGCTAGGTACACACTACAGAAATTTTCACCAACTTTTTATGCCGATCGATTTTACATGCGATCGATGGTCTGATCGCTCGATCCATGGACTGCATACACACTAGCCTTGTTTTAGACGATAAAGAGAAGAGCGAACGTCCCTTTAGCGACTTTTTACAGCCATGTTGTCGTGAGCAATGATTGCAATTTCGTACACACTGAAGCAACATTTGCGGGGAATGTAACAAGATACCAAAGATATTAGCATAAAGGGGCAGAGCTTTCGCTATAGTTAACACCCAAAACAGCATAAAAAGAGAAGGCTACATTGTCTCTTCATTCATTCCTATTTGTAAACCTACAATGGCTACAGTAGTACAAGAACAAGCAACTGCACTTTTCCTGCTTGCTTTGGCAAGAAGACTGCAAGAACGGAACCAAAGAGAAAGAAGGAAAAAGAGTAGATCTTGTTGGAGCAAAGATTGGTTCAAGAGGAGAGACACGGTCTCTCATATGCCCCTGCTACAGGAGATACGGGACAACAACCCAGATGACTTTAAGAATTTTCTTCGTATGAATGATTCCACTTTTCAGGAACTGCTCCAACTAGTAACCCCTCTCATCCAGAGGGAGAACACCCAATTAAGGAGACCCATACCGCCAGAGCAAAGACTGGTAGCAACACTAAGATTTTTGGCAACAGGAAGAACACTGGCAGATCTTAAATACAGCACGGCTATTTCACCTCAAGCTCTTGGCATGATAATACCTGACACCTGTGATGCTATCATCGAAGTTCTCAGTGATCAGTATATGAAGGTTGGTGAAAAGCAATAGTATTTATTTTAAAAATAGCGGTTTATTAACATACATATTACCATATATAAAATTCTAAAAATACATTTAACTTGTAACGTGCAATGCATTAATTATTTGGACCAGAGCAACAGTTTATAATTGTTGGTAGTGCATAATTTCGCTTGGGTCCATTCCAGATGTGTCCCCAGCGTAATGTTGCATCCTTCCTGACGCTATTGGTGTGGATGTCATACACGGTTGAGACATTACACTTTGTCCGCCTATGGTAGCATGCTGCAGCTGTGCTGTGTGAAATGTGTATGATTGTTTGTGTCTGCGGTTAGATGGGGAAATAACTGTGTCCGGCCACAAATCTTCAGCGGTAGCCCTACACATGAGGTTGCACAGCAGCCGCTCCATTTCATCTTGTATGCGCTTGCTAATACTTCTCATTTTGCTAGCTTTTGTTGCTCCCAGGAAATCCTTTGTTTTTGTTATCAAAGTGTTAGCGCAATCAAGCATCTTTTCTGTTAGTGCATCACTTTCTTGTATTTCCTTTATTCTGCGTCTCTTTCGCTTCTGATTGTTTTTTGCTAGTGTACCAGCTTGGGTCACGTCCTGGCTGTCAGCAGTTCCCTGGCTTTCAGGTGCAGTGCTAATAATTGTTGTAGCATCCTGGCCTTCAACATCCAGCAAGAGCCCATCAGACAGTAGTGCAGGCTGAAAAAGAGCAAACGAATGAGGGAATGTAATTGCATGCATGTTCAAATGTAAACTATTTACACATCTTTATGTTTCAGTTTCCATCAACATAGGAAGACTGGAAAGTGATAGCGGAAGACTTTGAGAGACTATGGAATTTCCCAAATTGCAGTGGTGCCATTGATGGCAAACATGTCCGAATCATGCCACCGTCAAACAGTGGATCTCTCTACTATAATTACAAAGGATTTTTTAGCATTATTTTAATGGCCATCGTGGATGCAAACTATAAATTCCTATTTGTGGACATTGGAAAAAATGGAAGAGTCTCAGATGGAGGTGCATTGGAGCATACTACCTTCCATAACAAACTACAAAACAATGCCCTAAACCTTCCATCGCGGAGTAGCACAAAATATGGACTAAACTTTGTGTTTGTGGCAGATGACATCTTTGCATTGCACAACAATGTTTTAAAACCATACTCACAATGAAATCTGAGCATTGAAAGGCGTATATTTAATTGCAGACTGTCACATGCTCGGCGTGTAGTTGAAAATGCCTTTGGGATTCTAAGTAACAGGTTCAGAGTTTTTCATTCTGCAATAAACCTGCGTTTGGACAAAGTCGACAAAGTAGTGATGGCCTGTTGTGTTCTGCATAACTTTCTACGACGTAAAAGCAACAGTGGACGTACCACTCAGGCCAATGTGGAAAGTAATGCCGAGAACATGGAGGTAGTGGGCTTGACACCATTAGAGTGTGGACACTCTAAAAATAGTGGTACATTGGCAAAATTTAATCGGGAAGCGTACCTTACGTATTTCAACGGTGATAGTGTTGTGCCATGGGAGAATGATTGCTTATGAAAACTGTTTTATACATGTTATGCATTGTTATTGTGTTGTTGATTGTTTGAACATGAATAAATCTGTTACATGGCAACATCATAATGCACTGTACTTACTGTGCCGCTTGCAGGTATATCATATGCTTGTGTGGTGGTCGAGACTGATGGGAAATCCTTACCTTACCTTGTCCTCCAGACACGAGTCAGGTTCTTTTCTGTTCGGATATCCGGTGGTCAGGAGATAAGTACTTCAATGAAAGGGACAAGGATTGGTCAAACAACTTGGGTTTATTATATATGCGGTAAGGATAGTTTTGGTAAGCCACCGCGCCACTGACCCCTTCAGCTCAATGGTAATGACAAAATAATCGTTTGATCAGCATAGAGCACAATAGCATTTAACATATAACATCTTCAATATCAATAAATCAATTCTTAGGTAAATCACATAACATTAACATCCATCTAACACATTTGGTGCACCAATATTATCCCTGGTAACGTTACCATATTTTACACTCAGTCCTGGGCTGACCTGTGCACAGGAATTTTGTAGTGTTTAAATGTCCTGCAGAGGTTTTCCAGAAGGGTTAACAATCCCGATTAAGTACTTTCTCTCTCAAGGGTAAGACAAGGCAAGGCTGGAGCCAGGGTCTCCACTCCATTAATTGTAACGGGTAAAGTGGGACATTGTCCGATGAACTGGGGCCTCCAGTTTTCTGGATCCGGATCTATTCCTGGGGCTCACCCCGAGATTCGGCCCTCAATCTCGGGGTGTCGGAGTTTAAATGTTCGTTTTGGTCGCAGTTTCGTTCTATGTGTCCTATCCCATGGCACCGGCAGCATATCGGACACCCTTGACCATCGAATTGGTTGGGCGATCGCCGTACATACTTGCGAGGTGGTTCCCACCTGCCTCGGACTGGTCTTTGTCTTTCGGGCCTCCACTCTGTTTCCCCGTAGGTGGGTGCCGGTGGCCTCACCATTTGGCGCATCTCTCGATGGATTTCTATCATTCCGACGGCTAGCTCCTCCATTTGCTTTTTGAGCGTTTGTATTGGGTCTTTGGTGGGATACTGACCGCTCTGTATTACCAATTCTTGGGCCCGTGTTGATTTTTCTGTGCTGCTTGCCAAGGCTCCCGTCGAGCTTGCGCTTTCTCTAAAGCCCACCAATTCTGGGTATTCTTCTTCCCTTCCCCGTTGGTTACCGACAATGGCGATGGCGGTCTCTTTAAAATCTCGGAAGGTTTTGCCTGTCATCTGTGCTTTCATCAGTCGTAGCTGAATCTTAACGCTTTTTTGGGCGACTCTTTCTACGAACTGTACGGTCAGGGCTTCGTCCGCGTTTCGTACTTCTTCTTTGTCCACTGCCTGAATGGCTCTTAGCATCTCTTGTAGGCTCAAGGCATAGTCCCGCAGTGTCTCGTTCAGTTGTTGCTTGCGAGCATATAGTTTCATCTTCAGCTCCGGAAGAGTTCTTGTCTCAAACGTTGTGGAGATTTTTTTTAAAACTTGTGCCGCTTCTTTCTTGTCGTCCCTCGACCATGAGATTACTTCTCTGAGCACCGACCCTGTGAGTTGCCCTATTAAGATCTCCACTTTCTGCTGATCATTCAATGTGTATAAACATTGGATTCCAGTTTGTTCTTGAATTCTGTGAATGAAGTTGTCTGTAGCTTGTCATCGTCCCCGCTGTACTTCAGGAGCCATGGGGCCCCGAAATAGTACGGTAGAGTTATGGGCACATTTGGTGTTGCTGCTGGGGCGGCCTCTTCTGGGTTTTGTGGCCCCGCTGGTTGCTGATCCATTTTTCACTGAGGGTATTACTCTCCTGATGCACTCGGATCCTATTCGGTTTGACGCCAAAGTTCATGTGGTGGTCGAGACTGATGGGAAATCTTTCCCATACCTTGTCCTCCAGACACGAGTCAGGTTCTTTTCCGTTCAGATATCCGGTGGTCAGGAGATAAGTACTTCAATGAAAGGGACAAGGATTGGTCAAACAACTTGGGTTTATTATATATGCGGTAAGGATAATTTTGGTAAGCCACCGCGCCACTGACCCCTTCAGCTCAATGGTAATGACAAAATAATCGTTTGATCAGCAAAGAGCACAATAGCATTTAACATATAACATCTTCAATATCAATAAATTAATTCTTAGGTAAATCACGTAACATTAACATCCATCTAACACATTTGGTGCACCAATATTATCCCTAACGTTACCATATTTTACAATTTTGTAGTGTTTAAATGTCCTGCAGAGGTTTTCCAGAAGGGTTAACAATCCTGATTAAGTCCCTGTACTTTCTCTCTCAAGGGTAGATGTTAAACTGTAGGCAGTGTTAAAGATTATAACAAAACACAGGACTGTTGCTCAATTCAGTCACAAGATGGCGCTGTTCTCTCATCACTCTTTCCTCTGACGCTGGGGTGTGTGCAGTACACTGCAGGCTAGGATTTTACCTTGAAAAGGTTCTGCAGTTCGTGGAGACTCTCTTGGACGCCCCACTGTGTGTCCCCAGCCATTCTCAAGCCGTGTCTGCTGGAAATGTCACCAGTTCCAGCAGCAGATCAGACTCTCATGTCAGCTTCCCCTTTCTTGTAGTTATATCACACACTCCTTCTTCCTGCACATCTTCCTGGGTACGACTTTTTTCAGTTTAACTGTCAACTGTCATTCCCATTGTGTCTTTCTCAGCCTCTAGTAACCCCTTGTAGCCCTGCATTTTAAAAGCGTTTATGCACTTCCTCTGTGCTGTTCAACAGGGCTTTGGGGCACCACACTTGCTCTACCTCTGTGGATGAACTGCTGTCTGTGGGCATGCTGCTAGTGGACGTACGTGCTGTTTCTTGTTCCCTCACAAAGTGTAACAGATCAAAGTACCATAGCTTTGGCACATACACGTCTTCAGCTGCAGCTCCTGAATTTTTGGCTGCTTCAACTTTATTTAATTCTTTTTTATACACAGTCCTAAGGTTCTGGATCTTGCTTTTTGCCCATTCAACAGTTGCTCCAGGGTGATATGGCAGACATGCTTTTACAAGCTCTTGCATCGCCATGTTTTGCATCATTCTGTTAGAATAATCTTTGGATTTGGCTTTCCACAAACATGGGTGAGCCCTGTAGGTCTCAATAAAATCCTTCATTAGGTCAGCATTTCTTTCGTAAGCCATTGTGTTCTGTTTGGGTATAATAAAAATAAACATATGTCCCATCTGTGCTGTACAATAAACCAATGCAAATACACATGTATGCACCAATCAGAAGGAACTTACCGTATATGTGAACGAATGTACAGCTCAGAAGAATCGTAAAATCCCTTCGTATGTAATCGTCATGAACGGGTTAAAGTTATAATTAAAAAAATCCATACACGAGGTTATTATACACGAATAGGCATCACCCACAATGCTCCATTCTCTGCGGGCATCATCGCTGATTGGTACACAGCATAAACGAACGTCCATGTCTGAGTGTATAAAATTATAGAGGAGCCTGTCTGGCGCTGAGGAACGTGAGAAGATGGTGAGTGAAGAGAAGGTGTTAGTGGGGGTTGAAGCAATGAAGACGGAGACGCAATCAGAAATGATGCTGGAAGGGCCAACAAATGTTGGAAAAGTTAAGGTAGGGGATGGAGATGTTCAAGAAGAATGTACTACAGTTAAAAGAGCAAAGTCAATGAGCCCAAGAGAGATGGAGATGATGGTAAAAGTACTGGACCAGTCCGACTACGACTGTCAAAAGCGAAAGTACAGAAAAGTTAATAATAGAAAGGAATTGATAATGCAAAAACTACTGTGATTACTGAAGGAAAAACTTGGAAAGAAAATAAATAAATTACAAGTCCAGAAGAGGTGGTCGCACTTTAAAGATAGAGACTGGAGTGAATCCGTAGAAACATTAAAAAAAGGTGAGTAGCACGTGTTGTCATGTAGTGTACCTGTTTGAAGGACTTTATGTATTTCATTCTACTGACACATGAACCAATGTAAATGCATGAATATTGTTTTGTCAGAAGGAAGAATTAACGGTGAGAAGGCCAGTGTAGATACCACTGATATAATAACACCTGTTATCAAACAAGAAAAAATAAATGTGCCAGAAGGACCACAACATAAACTGATCTCGAGCAGTGTGCAAGGTGAGCACATTTCAGGTGTTGGATTAAAACTTTTATTAACTTTATTACAGATATAGAAATGTAATGGTAAACATTTTTTATTTTCTTGCTTCATAGATACCATCGTCATATCCGATGAAAGTTTGGAGGAAGAAAAAATTTTTGCCAAGCTCAACGAATATTTTAAAGAAATTAAAGGAAATATTGCAAACATCAAGAAAAAAATTAAAAACCTTGATAATACTTTTGATGACATGTATATGCTGTTTGCAACTGTTGTGCCACAAACCAGTGGCACCCTTTCAGTGTAATACTATTTTTTTTTTCACGTGTCATATTGTACTATACAAATTTAATATTTTATTTTTTTTACCTGTAATAAAACTGTTGCATGAACACTGTGTGGTTTATTCAGAGTATTTTACAAATATTAGTTAATAAAGGTTAATATGACTTTATAACTTTAAAAGTTTATAAAGATTATAAAGGTTAAATGTGAATTGATTTCCAACATAGATGCAAAGGGTAATAACACACGTGCTTTATACACGTGTAATGGTCTGTAGCCAGACAGGTGCAATACACATCTATACAAAACACAAGCCTGTGATGTGCGGATACAGCACCACGTGGGACTGGGACAGACATCAAAAATTTACATACACACGCCCCCCAGGTCGAGATAGTATCGGAGGATTGTCGTGGATCGGTTCGAAGTTTATACACACTACACAACGGAAACGAGATTGGAAAAAAAATATTAAATGGTACGACCAACCAAATGAGGCGATAATCGTCCATTTGGGCAGACTTTCGACCATCGTGTCACTACACACACTGACTCGACCTCTGAACGAGCGGTCGTATGTCGGCTGATTGAGCCAATTATTGGACGAAAACCTTGTAGTGTGTACCTAGCTTAAAGGACTACCACGATGATCTCCTTCAAAGCTGTAGTAGTGCTTTACATGTGTATGCAAGAAAATGACATGATAAGTTATAGATAAAGGAGGTTACAGGTTACTGCAGAGGTTACTGCTATTATCAGTGTAGTTTATTTACTTATTCAAGTCAGTCGCTTAGGATGTAGGACAGTCTATTTTAATGTATTGTGGCATCAAGCAAGCAAGTGATTTGATGCTGTTTCAGGTAAATGGTAGATACTGCAGATGACCCATTATTAAAACACAAAGGGGTATATTTACTAAACTGCGGGATTGAAAAAGTGGGGATGTTGCCTATAGCAACCAATCAGATTCTAGCTGTCATTTTGTAGAATGTACTAAATAAATGAAAGCTAGAATCTGATTGGTTGCTATAGGCAACATCCCCACTTTTTCAAACCCGCAGTTTAGTAAATCTAGCCCAAAGTTTCATACCTACTGCATGGATATCTGCAAAAATATGTTTTATTATGCACATCATGTAAAAATGAGTTCCTGATTTTGAATAGATACGGCTCCTTATCCCACAAGATTTTGTTAAACAAACATTTGTGTTTTGTTTTTCAGAACTAATGTTGTAAATATACTATACTCCCAAGAATTTATGCTCAAGTGACTTAATTGTATTGGCAAAGAAAATGACTTATGGCTGAATCTATCAGGCTTCATAAATGCCTTGCTGCATTTTATCTTGAGCAAAACTCTATCTCTCTGCTTTATGCTGCATGTTATGGTGCAGGCTGTAGCTCATTCAGTTGATCAGTAATAAAAAGAAATATATGAAGCAGTAGGTATACAGACATAGAAGTACATAAAAATGCTTTGTGTCCTGACCATGACATAACTTTAAAAAAAACACCAACAAAAAAGTTACAATGAAGCGCAATTGTTCATTGCCACTACGAGGATGATAGTAACATTCATTTTAAAAGGGCAGATCAGCCATAATTCAGCTTATAAACTGAGAAGCTGGTTGTGAGTGTCTAGATGAATATTCATTAGAATCTCTTAATCTGCCATCGACTGTGATTCATTAGGCATATGTAAATATTACTCACTTTAATTACCCCTAAACTGACTTAACATAATGTTGTCATTAGCAAATTATTAGTTATTTGTGTAACTAATGGTACATTATGGTGTGCACGTTAAATTGTCAGATATATGATTGCAATTATGACGATGCTTTATGCTAGGTGCCTTTAAACTGTTCCATGAAATATAATAGAGACAAATCAAATCTTGCATGCTAATAGCACAGTGCTCAGAACTTTTTTAGAATTTACTGGCTGCTATTTCACCAATAGATGTAGACTGTGCTGAAGTACTTAAAACAATCTGATAACAGGGAAATGTTTATTTCATCGTATTTGCATTTTACTGGCTGAATTTTTCAGCTGTTTGAGTAAAAAACGGCCATTCATAGACCCGTATTTGGGAACAGAATATAAATTACATTTTGAAGTGTAAAATAGAGGTGCTGGACCTTTTTTATGAAGTGCACTGACAAAACGGGCTTAGGTGATCTTTTCATCGCATGTCATGGTGCATACCTGCTATTTGGCATTGGAAGACACCTCTGCAAACTAAAAGTGTACCTAGCTTAGCAAGGAGGCAGAAAAATATCAAGGGGCGCACCCAGTAAAAGTGTACATTATTACACTGGGCAAAGTATGCCTAGAAATCTGTTTTTTTGCCAAAGTACAGTACAGACCACAACATACATATAAGCACTGACAGACAGGAGAGATCTGAGACTGTAGCTTGAATATTTTCCTTTAACATTTGGAAATCCTTGGTGACATTGCAGTGCTACCCTGAGCTCAGTGTGTCAGCTCAATCTTTTATAAATGTGGCGCCGGCGACACGGGCAGGCTATCTGTGTTATTTGGATGCATCCCATGCAGGCAGGGAACTACATCTCCCAGCATGCAATGGGGAGAAGGAGCTTGTGAAAGAGCAGTTAAAAATGGCTTTTGGAATTCTGAGGGGGGCTCAAGGAGACAGACATCCTGAGGGAGATCTCTGCAGCAAGACAAATAGAGAGCTGAACAGAAATCTGAGTGATAATAGAACCCCAGAGATAGAGACACAAGCCCTTCCCAGTGAGAGAGTTTTTCGGATACCTAAACAGAGAGGAGCCATCTTGGATGCAGATACTGGAGACCAGTGGAGATAAGCCATGTTACCTCATTATTGATTTGCTTGGACTAAGTATTGTGTTATTAGTCAGGTAGGGAATAAGAGGGGAGACATGAACAATATATTCTATTATAACCTTTAGCGGGACTGTGATATAATAACAAGGGTGAAGTGTAGGGACAGATAGTTAGGGGACAGGGGCTGAGTTTAAAATTGAGAAAAACTGCACCAAACTCTATGGCATTATCTGCCATCTGTGGGAAAGCCTTTAACTCTATCCTGAGGAGCCAGCTATTATTAAAGTGACTGTATGCTTATGCCTAAGAAGAAGAGATGGATCAGTGGGGTGGAATTTGTATTCTATATTTGTGTTAAATTGGATGATAGACGGACAAAGCAACAAGTTTGATCAAATCCCTTGGGAGGGAGAAGAAGTGATTCGTATTTGAACTGCCTATTAACAAAGATGGAAGGATTGTATACATTTGTCTAACAATCAATTGCATTTGTGTGATATGTGTTAGCAATGTAACTGATAGAGTTTAGTATATGTTACTAAAGAAAGTTATCCTGTTTAGAGAGTTATATTTTTGATATAAAAATTTACAAAAACTTTAAGAGTCCACGCTTCACTAATAAATGTGCTAGTGTGGCTTTTAAAGACCAGCCTGGTGTAGTAATATCACCTCTGTGTGTTCTGTGTCCAGTGTAGGGCAGCGGAGGTTCCTTAATCTCTTTCTCTGGTGTTGATAACTCCAGGACACTCCTCCTCTCTACAAGAGCCTACAGTACTTAGACGAAGGTGGAGACACTACGAACCTCGGAATACACGGTAAAGAGGCCATGCGCAAATAGGACACACAAAGATTGGTGCAAACACCCTAGCAAAGCAAAAAGGAGGTGCTGCATAAAGATCACCTGCTTAATAAACAAGTTGAATGTATGAACTTTGTTTCATACACAGATATGATACAGGATACACATGTATACTCTCCAAATTCATGGATATATCCACTTTTTAATATAGGAAAATTCAAAGGTTTTAGCACACACTGAATTGAAGTTTTCATGTCCAGGCATTAGTGCCTGGAGCAGATTTTAGTCCTTTGTAATAATTATCTAAGAGGAGAGATAGAATCAGTAAAACAGTCTGAATTCAGGCTAACATTGGAAAAGTGAGAGAATGGACAGTCTCAGAGCGAAGAAGAGCACCTTGGCTTTGATTGTGACTATGTGAAAATGAAAGAATGAAAGCTGAGCTAATGATGACCTATAACAGATATATACTGTCAGCGTACCTTTGCTCAGAGGTAATAGATCTGCAATACCTTATAATGAACATTCTGGTCGGGGTCGGATGCCGATTCCTGTTGCTGGCAGCGTGAGTCACGAGGTTTGTCTGGGATAGGTATCTGCTGCTGGTCTGCCAGGGGAAACACTGCTGCAGGGTGAATACAGGTATAAATAAATGATGATGATGATGATATGTTGAACTGCTTATGTTTCCATAAAGCTTATTTGCTGTTTTTCTTGTGAGTTTACACATTTATTACACTCTCTCTGTTATGTTTTCATAACCTTAATGAACAAAACTGAACTTCTATTTTAGAAAGAAAGGGAATGGGGAAGTATTTCTAAAAACTTTTGTATGTAAAATTTAACTTCCTTTAAAGGACAAACCTATGACAGTAGTGCAATATATATATATATATATATATATATATATATATATATATATATATATATATATATATATATATATATATATGCTACCTCTGCATGTCAACATATTATTTAGGTACATGACATTTGGAGTTGTCAGTTACTATCAGAAGCTATCATGGTAAAAATATGTGAATGTGTTTTGCATAGTGTGCACATGGTTTATCACAGGGAGTTAAAGGACATAATGAAAAAATGCAATTTTAAAAAAGACAATTAAATTCAGCAACTATACAATGCAGATCCCCATTTGGAGTGGTCAGTTACTATCATGGCCAAAATATGTGAATGTGAAATTGGGTGCCTTTGTTACACAAGTTCCTACAAATGGTTACTTTAAAAAGCAAATAAAATAATATCAAATAATCCTGTCAATGTGCAATGAAGTGACCACTACATGTTATATACGTTCCGCATTGCCTGTCGAAATGAATTCCTAGCATTAAGATTGAAGGTTTAAAAAAATTAGTCTCTAGTGCAGCAGTTGGAAACCTTTATCTAGCGGTGTGCTGGCTAAAATTTAGTCAAGCACAGGTGTGCCAGTCGTATGCGTGTGTGTGTATGTATATTTATATTTATATATATGTGTGTGTAAAAAAATAAATATATATATATAAATATATATATATATATATATATATATGCACATACCTGCAAGATACCCTGAAATTGAATTTACCGCATCTGCATAGGCATGCCCTTGGTATGCCCTTACTGTACATTTCCTACCTCCGTACACCCCTTCCGCTCTTCAAGTTGCAGGCAGTTGTGTTAGTAGCATTCAGGCATGAATTGCATGCAGTTGCGTTCATTGGTGTAAGTTCAGTTCTGGTGCATGCACAGACCTTTTTTTAATGCAGATGAATCAGGCCCAACTGTGTCTTTGTGTATGTATTAGAGATGAGCGGGCTCGGATTTCGCAAATCCGAGCCCACCCGAACAGTGTGGATCCGACGGGATCCGAGCACTGTTCGGGAACTTCCGGCCGCCAAATGCATCCAAAATGAGGCTATGACATCCAAGTCTCGCGTCGGATCTCGCGAGACTTGGATGTCATAAATTCCCCGCTCGCGGCCGCCATCTTCATTCTCCCTGTGGTTAGTGAAGAGGGAGGTTGATGTGCTCTGTCCTGCTGATAACTTTACAAAAGTTGTGCTTTGTCCTGCTGAGTGAATTAGTAGTTTGTCCAGTGCTCTGTCCTGCTGATTTATTTAGTCTAGTGGTGCTTTGTCCTGTTGAGTGCAGTAGTACTTTTCCCAGTGCTCTGTCCTGCTGATTCCAGTGGTGCTTTGGCCAGTGTCTGTGCTGCTGAGTCCAGTGGTGCTTTTGTCCTGTATTTGTTTCTGATAAGTCCATATCAATTTGTTAATTAGCCAAATATCTTTTAAAAAAATTTTAAAAAATCTCCAAAAAAAAAAAAATATATAAAAAAATAATTGAAAAAGTATAAAAAATATTATAGAGCAATATATTCTTGCAGTCCCAAAATAGAGGACCTGCCATTTCTATTACTACGTTCATTATTTCTGTAGTTCCAAAAAATAGGAACTGCCAGTTCTATTACTACGGTCATTGTTTGTGTAGTTCCAAAAAATAGGAACTGCCAGTACTATTACTACGGTTATTCTTTAAGCAGTTCCAGAGAATAGGTACTGCAATCTATATTACATTTAATACATTCAATTTTTAAGCAGTTCCAGAGAATAGGTACTGCAATCTATATTACATTTAATACGTTCAATTTTTAAGCAGTGCAAGAGAATAGGTACTGCAATCTATATTACATTTACTACGTTCAATTTTTAAGCATTTCCAAAGTGTGTGTGGTTTATGGGTACACTCATTAGTGCTGCATATAATGGAGTACAAAAATTTGGAGGATAAAGTAGGGAAAGAGCAAGACCTATTTCCTCCTAATGCTGAAGCTGCTGCCACTAGTCATGACATAGATGATGAAATGCCATCAACGTCATCTGCCAAGGCCGATGCCCAATCTCCTAGTAGAGGGCATGTAAAATCCAAAAACCCAAAGTTCCCAAAAATTAGCAAAAAAAGAAAATTAAAATCATCTGAGGAGAAACGTAAACTTGCCAATATGCCATTTATGACACAAAGTGGCAAGGAACGGCTTAGGCCCTGGCCTGTGTTCATGACTAGTGGTTCAGCTTCACCCATGGATGTAAGCACTTCTCCTCCCCCCCTCTAACAAATTTAAGAGACTTAAGCTGTCATCAACAACTAGTCCAAGTCCAGCGAGTCCAAGGGTTTTTGTGGTTGCGAAGCCTGACCTTCCCATCACTGTACGGGAAGAGGTGGCTCCTTCAACCATTTGCAGCACACCCTCTGCATATGCTGGAAGGATCACCCACAGTCCAGTTACAGATTTGGCTAATGAAGGTGTGAAGGTTGTACACCGGGAGGAGGATATTGATGTAGCTGGCACTGAGGAGGAACTTGACGAGGAGGATGCTGATGTGGTTATCATAAATGAGCCACCAGGGGGGGAAACAGTTGTTGTCCATGGGATGAAAAAGCCCATCGTCATGCCTGGTCAGAAGACCAAAAAATCCACCTCTTCTGTCTGGAGTTATTTTTATCCGAATCCGGACAACAAATGTATGGCCATATGTAGCTTATGTAAAGCTCAAATAAGCGTCAACTTCCTCCACGATCTCCATCAGATTTAGTCCTGCAGGCCAGACTGGGGATTTGTGGTGTCAGACAATGCCAGTAACATTGTGCGGGCATTACATATGGGCAATTTCCTTTGTGGCTCCATTATCCCAATTAAAAGGATTTTTACCTGTTGGTGTAATGATGTTATAAACACTACACTTGAAAGCTTGAGCCTTTGCAACAAGGACAGTTTTTTTGTTCCCAAAGTCAACAAATAACACTTCGACGCTGTCTGTCTTTGACATACTTGATGGGATCTCAATGATGAATGCTCTGTACCATGGTCATCGAAAAGAAGAGGTAGTGACGCGCTCGAACTACACCCTCAGTCTATATGCTGCAGAGGATGTAGGAGCAGCCATATGTGCAGTGGAATTTAGACCAGTTGGAGGAGGTATTGTGGCCCCGGTACCAAATTGGGTACCGGGCCCACTCCACTACGCAGTCCAGAAAGCTACCTCGGTGCAACGTTTTGGACTAAAAACAATATTGTGAGGTGTTCAGAATAGACTGGAAATTAGTGGAAATGATTGTTATTGAATATTATTTAGGTTAATAATAGCGTAGGAGTGGAAAAAACAAAAAAACTGGATTTTAGTGCTTTTTATGCTTTTTTAAATATAAATCAGAACCCAAAACCCAAAATCAGAACCAAAACCTTTCGTCAGGTGTTTTGGCAAAACAAATCAGAACCCAAAACCTGAAGCTAATCAGAACCCAAAACACAAAACACTAAAAGTGCCCGGTGCACACCCTTAGTATGTATGTGTTTATATATGCAAAAAATGCTATTTCTTTTTGTCCGGGTAGAATTGAGATCCACCACCACAATGAAGAGCAGGGGGAACTGGTGAAGCCTGGAGCGGCTTGATCTTAAAGACAAACATAGTAAGCTGTTTTATTATAATGGAAAAGGTATTTGCTTTACTTAGAGGTTCACTTAGAGATCCGATCCAAACCCATGACTGCTTCTTCCATTAACATGTGTTTACTACAATTAGTTAAGATGCCATGGTAGTTAGCCAGCTGTTTACAAGTCTTGTTGAGACAGACAGAAACTAAGCAGCAATCCCTCCTACATACCCCTAATATATATATATATTTATATATATTTGTTTTAGGGGAAGTTTTGCCATGGATTTCTATCATCATAAATCTGGTCCACAAAAACATAAAGAAAAAAAAAGCAAGAGAGCAAAGGACTGCTGAAGGTCGGAGAACTCTTGAAGCTGCAGGATTTTCGTTTTCCTTTCATTTGTCTGAAGGTCAGAAGGAGGGAGCTGGATCTTCAATAATAACAAGTGGACTTGAAAGTGATAAAGTGAATGTAAATCTAACTGTTATTGTTGTTGTTGATGATGATGATGATGATGTTAGTGGTTCAAGTAGTATGCTAATATGTGCTTCTGGCACAGACAATACACTGATTTCAGAACCACATACAAGTTCTACACACTTAAGTTGATGCCACTGAGGTTTGTTCCACATCTTACTCAAAGGGGTATCTGATTTTGAATTAGATAGCAACAGGCAGCTACTGAAGTGTGATATAGGCCTTCTCCAAAAAGGTTTCTCAGTGACCCAGATAGAAGATGCCATACGACTAGGACCAGAACCATATCCAACATTTTCCCACCTGATAAAGATGGCTGCTAATTTCCTACTTATATATTAAATTGTTACTTAAAAACAAAGAAACATTTCCTCGTGACTGGTTAGTTTGGAGTAAGAGTAAGCAAGCTTTGTTCTGCTTCCCTGTTTTATAGTCAGCAAATTCCCAGTAACACATCGTTCAGTTTTGACAACAGAAATCGGTTGGGGACCTTCTAAAGGTTATACAAAACTGTACAATAAAATACCTGACCATGAAAATAGTAATACCCATCGGTCATGTTATGTAGAGTGGCGAAATTTGGAAAACAATCTTGAAAAAAACCAGCACAGTTGATAGTTTATTATGGCAAAAAATCCAGAATGTAACAGAAGTTTGGAAAACCTTTTTGTGAAGACTTCTGGATGTAGTTCTGCTTCTCACAGATCGTGGACTGGCTTTTAGAGGATCAAGCAGACTAATCGGACATCCAAGAAATGGCAATTTTCTAGGAATGTTAGAAGTTGTAAGCCACTACGACCCTTTGCTTGCGGAGCATTTGTGTTGTCTTGGGCCCTAGCATTCATGTGGATGTTACTTTGACATATGTCACCTGCCTAAACACAGTTGCAGACCATGTACATCCCTTCATGGCAACGGTATTCTCTGATGGCAGTGGCTTCTTTCAGCAGGATAATGCACCCTGGCACAATGCAAAAATTGTTCAGGAATGGTTTGCGGATCATGACAAAGAGTTCATTGATGACTTGGCCTCCAAATTCGATAGATCTCAATTTTATTGCGCATCTGTGGAGTGTGCTCGAAAAACAAGTCCGAGCTATGGAGACCCCACCTCACAACTTACAGGACTTAAAGCTAACATCTTGTTGGTGCCAGATATCACAAGACACCTTCAGAGGTCTTGTGAAGTCCATGCCTCGACTGGTAAGAGCAGTCTTGGCGGCACAAGGGGGACCTACACAATATTAGGCATTAATATAATGAATGTATCTATCTATATATCTATATATATATACATATGGTATCTCCGCCTGTATGATTTACCAGCTGAGTACCATATTTATATTGAAGTTCTTGTTTTTCAACTTCAAGGCTCATGTTATATTGTCCAAATGTTTTTGTGGATTAATCTATGCTGTATGTCATGTTTTCTAATGTTTAAACACTGGTATCTCCAACTTTTGATAAAATACATTTTTATTCCTGTGACTGGTTGTGTAGGTATCCTGCATTGTGCTCTGCCAGAGCGTACTTATACCCAGAATCAAATTAAACAATTTCTTGACACCGACTTGTATTTGAATTAGAGATGGTCACTGACCCCCGTGTTTTGGTTTTGGATTCGGTTTTGGATCTGGATTACCGTCGTGTTTTGGTTTTGGTTTTGGTTTTGCAAAACCGCCATTGCGTGTTTTGGTTTTGGTTTTGGTTTTGTTTGGTTTTGTTTTGCAATTTGTTATAAAAATTACATTTATTGGTGCTAAAATAACATAATTTAGGTATTATTTTGTAGCTACATTATTATTAACCTCAGTAACACTAATTTCCAGTCATTTTTTATTCAATTTTGAACACCTCCTATGTCACAATATGATTTTCATACACTTGAAAAGAAAAATTGCTGCAGTTCTTGCCAGTGATAACAAAAAGGCCATTGTCATGCCTGGGCATAAGACCAAAAATCCACCTCTTAAGTGTGGAATTATTTTTACACGAATCCTGGCAAGAGTTGTCGATCCATTTGTAACATTTTGAAAGCCACACTCAGTAGAGGTAGGGACCTTAACCATCTGGGATCCTCATCCATGTTTCGTCATTTTTCAGCGAGTTATTGGCAAACTGTTGGGAAAATCAGAAACTTTGGTTAAAAAAAAATTAACAACAAGCATTCCAGCATAATCTACCTCCCTTCTCTCATCTACATCCCAGCACCTGCAATCTTCCCCCCCAACAATTGGCAAGTAAACAATCCTCTGCAAGAGGAAGCAAGAATGAAACCTGTCACCCAGTCGCAAAGCGGATCACAGACGCCCTGGGTACTATGCTAGCGTTAGATCTGTGTCCAATGTCCACTATTAATACAGTTGGTTTAAGACATTTAATTGAGGTGTTATGTCCCTGTTAGCAAATGTCATCACTATACCATTTTACTAGAAAAGCTTATTCTCTCCTGTACCGGAAAGTTCCTAAAAATGTCATTATTGGGTGACAAAATGGTATTCTACCCACTGTACACTTAACCACAGATATGTGTACAAGCGGAACTGGGCAAACAAAAGATTATATGACTGTGAAAGCCCACTGGGTTGGTCTTTCGCCTTCCCCAGCATGGACAGCAGCAGCATGTACCCAGGTGCATCACATTTTTGAGAAGTAGGCTACTCTGTGTATCAGCAGCTTCACTAAGAGGCATACAGCTGACAAACTGTTCCAAAAACTAAGGGATGTCATTGAAAGATGGCTAATCCTGCTTGGAGTCTCCTGAGGATATGTCATTTCTGATTACGACCCCAATATTGGTCCAGCATTACAGCGGGGCTGAATTCCATCACATTTCCTGTTTTGCACACACTATCAACTTGGTGTTACAGAACTTTTGAAAAATGACATGCAGGAGATGCTGTTTGTGTCCATAAACATTTAGGGTCAATTTGTGGTTTCTGCAACAGCATGTAGGAGAATACAGCAGCTGCAAGAAGACTAGCATTTGAGGGGAATATACTTTAGTCCAGCGAAGTAGTTACCTGTGAAGAAAGTGCAGACACAGTTAGCTTGAGTCAAGTGATTGCCTTAATAATAGATTTTGAAAAGGTGCTACATAAAATTATAGTGTGCAATAAAACAAAGTAAATGTGCTAACTATATTTTAATTGTAGATGAAATACTTAATTTTCTTTGCAAGGATCCCAGACTTATCAACATCTTGTTGGGACGTCTTCTCCTTCAGTTTCTCTGGCAACTGCTTGTAATAAAAGAAATTGCTTTCCCAAGACACCCAGTGATGATGCAGATGAGTCCGCTAAACATTTTGATATTTGCTGTGCTGTAAAAGAATTGCCCAAAAACCGTGACAGCTCTGCCCTAAAATCAACTAGTCATTCCCTTTGGAAGGCCATTATCAGCAATTACATCATACTACACAGACTTCTATGATATTGGGATATTGGGATGAATTAGTATTGTTGGAGGAAGATTATCACTAAACCCTGCCACCTCTCCAGTTTCGCAATGAGCTATGGTACAATAAAATGTAACTGCAGATTTAGACCAAGACTGTCAGCCCTATTATTTCTATTTCAGCAATTACAATTAGCAATGGAGCAATGGAGCTCTTCTCTTTGGGTGTTACCTATATAACGCAGCACAATTTGCCTGCAAATTCTACAGACAAGCCTGCTTGTCTTCCTCTCCATCAATGACTCTTAGCAATTGAGCACTCGTCTTTGGGTGTATATTACACCCAAACATTATTAGTGAAAATTATGAAAAATACAGTTTAATCCCTGATAGGCCCTCCACCATCCTTTGCATGTTAATAGTAGGATTGGTTGGAATTATGGTCAAGGTCACACATTTTTTTGACAAATCCTTCAAACCAGCCCAGATGTCAAACTGTTGTGGTCTGCCCCCTGCGTCATCCCTGCTTGTGTTTGGAAAGTGCATATTGGTGCCAGAACCTCACATGCCAGAACTGCTCCCACTGGTGCCACACTGCTGCAGGACTTACACAATCAACCGCATCCTCATCGTCGGATACCCAAATCTCCCCCACATCCTCTTCTAAAGACAAAGTGTCATCCTCACTTGGTGTATCACCGGCTACACTCGGGCTGTTCAGGCACACATCAGCAGAACTGCTGAAAGGGCCCTTCTTTATGGGTAGACTAACAGAATGGTCACGATTAGACATCCCACTGTTGGATGGACTCTCCACAGGGATTGTTGTCATTTGTGAATCAGAGCAAATATTCTCCTGTAATGCCTCACTGTTATCTTGCAGCTCGGCTTTGACGCGTAACAGTAGTTGTGCACCAATTGTAGGCTGGGTAACTTTTTGGGATCTGCCACTAATAGCCAAAGGTGAAGGCCTCATTCTCTCTTTGCCACTGCGTGTGTAGAATGGCATGCTTGCAATTTTTTTTTTATCGTCACTTAACTTTTGCTCAGTTACACTTCTTTTTCGCTTCAATACAGTAAAATTTTTTTGGGTTTTTGTTTTTTGCACTAATTTGAAAACACTCTGTTGTTTGACATCGCCTTGGCCAGATGACGTACTGGGAACACTAACATCAGGACTGGTGACAGAACCTGGTTGCTCATTTAGATCATATGTGGACTGCTTTGAATCCATTCTGAGCGCAAACCACTGGGGAGTGCTAAAAATTATTGAGTAGATACTGCTGACAGATATGACTTTTGACAGCCAGAAATATTAATGCACAATTAGGGAGGACACCCCAAAAACACTGAGGAGTGCTACAAATTATTGAGTAGATACTGCTGACAGATATGACTTTTGACAGCCAGAAATATTAATGCACAATTAGGGAGGACACCCCAAAAACACTGAGGAGTGCTAAAAATTATTGAGTAGATACTGCTGACAGATATGACTTTTGACAGCCAGAAATATTAATGCACAATTAGGGAGGACACCCCAAAAACACTGAGGAGTGCTACAAATTATTGAGTAGATACTGCTGACAGATATGACTTTTGACAGCCAGAAATATTAATGCACAATTATGGGGGACACCCCAAAAACACTGAGGTGTGCTACAAATTATTGAGTAGATACTGCTGACAGATATGACTTTTGACAGCCAGAAATATTAATGCACAATTAGGGAGGACACCCCAAAAACACTGAGGAGTGCTAAAAATTATTGAGTAGATACTGCTGACAGATATGACTTTTGACAGCCAGAAATATTAATGCACAATTAGGGAGGACACCCCAAAAACACTGAGGAGTGCTACAAATTATTGAGTAGATACTGCTGACAGATATGACTTTTGACAGCCAGAAATATTAATGCACAATTATGGGGGACACCCCAAAAACACTGAGGTGTGCTAAAAATTATTGAGTAGATACTGCTGACAGATATGACTTTTGACAGCCAGAAATATTAATGCACAATTAGGGAGGACACCCCAAAAACACTGAGGAGTGCTAAAAATTATTGAGTAGATACTG